>NW_007726535.1:299898-303001 GCF_000696425.1 Galeopterus variegatus | reverse complement strand
CTCTCAAGCGGCGCACTGTAGCAGTGCGCCACCGGGCTGGCCCAGATATTCTACTGTATGATCTCTGACGATGTTTTCTTGATGGCTTTAATCCACATAAACTATTCTTGTGTGGGTGTGAAACAGGAGTCCAGTTTGATCTTTCTCCCCAGGTGGTAGCAGCACCCTTTCTTTCATATGGAGTTCAATGCTGCCCTGATCTTATATTATGTTCATATGTGTATGGAGAGGTCTGTTTCTGGGATTTCTTTTCTTTCCATTGGTCTGTGGTCCGCCCAGGAAGACTTGTATGTTTTCCACTCTGCTGTGCTCATCAGCTCTTGGGTTTTTCCAGAAAAGACTCATTTCTTTAACATGCCTTCAAATACACACACATGCTCATGTGTGAGGAGGAGGAGGATGACGCTGAGAAAGATGCTTTAGGAAGATATTACTGCAGGGCACTCTCTTCAGCCACGATGGCTTCGTCCAGCTCTTGGGACAGCTTTTGGAGATGCTGGATTCCTACCCCTACAGGGTGTAGGTCACTGTCAGACTCGCTGGGAGAGCAGTGGGTCTCTGTGGAGGAATAGGGGCTCCAGAAGGCAGCCTTGCTCCCTGACCATCAGAGTGGGTGGGCATATGGGCCAATCTGGGCAGAGAGGTGGCATGGGGGTGAGTGGGGAGGGACAGACAGCCGAGTGCTCTTCTGGCTCCGGCTGTGAGTAGGAGGGCTACTGCCCTTTTGCGCCCCTCTTCCTCCTCCTGGCTTTCACCTGGGTTTCCACTAGCCACTTGGTGCCACTTTGGCAGGACTCCTGGATTCTCTGGGACAAGACACCCAAGGCATTCCTAGCTGAGCGAACTGCAACCTGGAGGCCCTGCTGCCCTGGCCCTGGGGTTTCCAGGAGGGGCCTGCCCAGAAGTTGAGGCTGACTGCTCTCAGGGGCAGCCTCCTTTGGAACTGTCTGCACAGGGAGCCCAGGGCCCCAGTGGAGGCGATGGCCAACTGTGGGCTGCAGCATCGGGAGCGATGGCCAACTGTGGGCTGCAGCATCGGGAGCGATGGCCAACTGTGGGCTGCTGCATCTCAGTGTGCTCAGGCTGCTCCTGATCCTAGAGAGATATGAGGTGCATGGAGGCCCCTGTGCCCTGCCATTGAGAGGCCATCTGCCTGGCCGAGTGTCTTCTCTACCCACCAGCACCCCACAACCCTCCACAGCCCCCCATGCCAAGCAGATGCTGAGCACGGATGAAACTGGGAAAAATATTTGCAACTCATGGCAAAAGGTTAATTTCTTTGAAACGTAAAAAACTGTTAAAAAAACAATCCAATGCAAAAATGGGCTTGAGGATTTTTTTTTGATATAAAAATATTTTCCTTTATTAAAGATTTTCATGTCACATATTTAATAGGAAACAATTATATGTTGTTATTTAAATAATCCAGTAAATACAATTTTATCTTTTAGATCATACATTTTTTTCTTTAAAATCTGTACATAATTCTTGTAATGCTTGCAAAACTAGATCTTGATTTTTTTTTTTTTAAGGTAGAACTTAATAGAGATGTATTTGAAATCTGGAATCAGTATTTACAGGCTGTGGAGGTGACCAGTTAGCTCAGCTTGTTAGAGCACAGCTTTGTAACACCAAGGTGTCAAGGGTTCGGATTCCCCATACCGGCCAGCTGCAAAAAAAAATTCATGTTCTGGGTTCATGCGTGACAGTCAATGAGCAATTCATAGCACCTGGCAGATGTTACTGAATTCAGATATTTAGACCTTCAAAACAGTTTCAGAGGCTGGGAAGACCAAAGCCCAGGGAAAATATCTGGTGAGGGTCTTCTTTGGTGATGGCTTTACAGCCACACAGGGATCTCACATGGCAGAAAATGGCAGAGCAGAGAGAGAACTAAATCTTGATTTAGATTTGACTCATCAGTAGATCCTAGAGAAGAAGCTCTCCATAAGATCTAGATTCAAGTTCAGCATCGGCTTCTTCTAGTTCTCTAGCTATATTGTTATCCAACTCCTACTGCATCTTGGCCAGGTTACTTGAAAGCTATAGAGTTGAGGTGGGAGTCACTGTTTTCTTTTGGAAAATTATTTATGTGTAGCACTAACTATTAAGAATTCCAACACTAGGTGCACCACCCCAGCACTGGTCTCATAAGAGTAGGAAAGCTGAGCAAAGACCTGTCTGCTGTTTCTCCATGAGAAGTTTGGCACTGACCTCTGTTAGCCTCTTATTGGTCAGTTTTGGAGGCTGTAAAAATCCAAAGTCCACGGAAAACATGTTGAGGGCCTTCTTTGGTGATGACTTTGGCAATGCAGGGTCTGACATGGTGAGAATGGCAGAGCAGAGGGCAGCTTGAGGATTTGACTTAGACAGTTCACAGAAAAGGAAAAGGGAATGACTGTTCACCATATGAGAAGATGCTCAACCTCATAATTAAAAGAAATGCAAATTAAAATCTTTTGGCTTGAGAGAAGACCATTTCCCTGTCAGAGAGCCAAAAGGCAAAACTTGGACTGGGAGGCTTTCCGTGCCCAGGTAGACGGCATAGAGCCCACCTCTAAGAGGAATGGCTGGCCATAGGAAAATAGTGTCACCTTTGACCAAGCAGTTCTACCTCTAGGAACTAACCCTGCAAATATATTTACACACATGTGGAACTCAACAGCAGAGGGCAGAGCAGAGGCTAGAGACAGCCTAAACGTCCACTGACAGGCTGGTTTGATGGAATCATTGCCTGTTCTAAGCAAGAGAATATTCTAGAGTCTTCAGGTATCAAGGTAGACTTGTAAGTAAAAAAAAGCAGCAGGACATGTGTAGAATATGCTACCATCTGCTACCTACCATCTGTGGGAGAAACCTGGGGCTGGGGCTAGTATTATACATGTTTGCTTATATATGCATAAAATATCTCTGAAGGGATTTGAGGGAGAGTTATCCTGTGGAGGGAGGCGGCAGAGGAAGCCTTCTCTCTGGAGCCCCTCGACATGCTTTGAATTTGACCCACGTAAATATATTACTTATTAAAATGAGAAGAGAGGGCCACCCCGGTGGCGCACTGCTACAGTGCGCCGCTTGGGAAGCGCGGTGGCGCTCCCGCCGAGGG
>NW_007726535.1:294215-299463 GCF_000696425.1 Galeopterus variegatus | reverse complement strand
TGGTCCCGGTCCAGTACGGGCGCGACACTGAGGGTTGCGATCCGTTGCCGGTCACGAAAAAAAAAAAAAATGAGAAGAGAGTAGTTAGAACGCAAGAAACCAGGTCACTGGGGACATTGGGAATGAGAATTCTCATTTGTAGCTTTTCAATGTGGAGCTCTGCCTGGCTACTTTAGGGACCAGACCATGAATCCAGACCCCACTGTCACTAAATGCGGGCTGAGGCTCCACAACTGAAGGGACAGAGCCAGTTTCTGAAAACTGGCAATCTTTGTCTCCTCACTCACCAGGAAGGGAGATGTGGGCGAGTGGCTGGTGAGCTGGCATTGTGACCCCTGTCCCAGACTTCACACAGGGTGGCCTCGAGAGTTGAGACCTGGCTTTGCCTCACTCAGCTGGGAAGGGCACTAAGATGGCCACTCACCAGGAAGGGAGATGTGGGCGAGTGGCTGGTGAGCTGGCATTGTGACCCCTGTCCCAGACTTCACACACGGTGGCCTCGAGAGTTGAGACCTGGCTTTGCCTCACTCAGCTGGGAAGGGCACTAAGATGGCAGGAGAGGACTTTGTAAAAACACAGTGTTGTGGGGCCAACACTTAGCTCCCCAGTGCGGTGAGGAGTTAGGGAAGATATCAGTGACCCAGGAACACTGGAAACTTCCTAAGCTCCAGGGATCAGCTGACTGACCTCTCCCAGAAAACTGAAAAACTGCTTTGATTGGCCCCGCACTATTTTTATCTACTGCTTTAGAGGCAGAAGGGCAGCTCTATTGTTTGACCCGCCAGTTCCTGTGCATGGTGGACCCCTGCAGTGTGAGGCCAGTGAGGGGGAGGGGTCCACAGTGAGAACATGCAGCTGCATCCCCACGGGGCATGTGTCCTCCAGGGTCTCCTCCGGAGCCTCGCCCCGCCTCCTAGCACCTCTCTGCTTCATCTGGAGTCAGCTATGAAAATCCTTACCCACATCCCTCATTGTCTGTCCCCACTGCCTGCTGCCTGCTGTCCAGGCTGGCACATCAGAAACAATAGCCCCTCCAAGGAAGGGGTGAATGAAAGATTTCACAATTTATCAAGACCTGAGTACAGTACAGTCCACCTGCTCTCTCCTCCGTTTCCACAGCATTCCCCCGTGCCTCTGAGAATGTGAGATGTCCCTGTCACGCCTTCACGGTTAAGTGAATATGTAGGAAGGACATCTGGTGAATCCCTTCATTTCATAGATGGGGGAAACTGAGACCTGGAGAGGAAGCAGAGCAGCGACTTGACCCCAATCTTGCTGGGATCAGGCTCCCAGAGGGAGTGGGGTGAGGAGTGAAGGGATCTGGGGTGAAGGCAGGCCCTGAGGCAGGGGTCTGAGTGAAGACTGTGAGGTGGCAGTGGGGTCTCTGCAATGAAGACGTGCCTGTGGGGAGGGACAAGGTGGGAGGTGTGTAGCATGTTGACCTAGGGCAGCGCCTACACTGCTGGGCTCTCCAGAATGGACAAGCCCTGAGAGGCTGTGGGGGACATGGGAAGAGGAACTGCAGCTAACAGGGCCCGGGCCAAAGCACAAGGACTTGTGGGTGTTGTCCAGCACCAGGCGGCCCCAGGGAAGTCTTCCCAGAAGGGCTAGGTCTGGACAGCTGTGTGGGTGATAGCACGGAGATGGGGAACATGCATTCTATGCATAAGGAACAGCACCTGCAAAGTGAGGCATGAGAACAGAGGAGGTCATGCTGTAGGCCAGGGGTCTTCATCAGCACATGTACCACCAAAGCAGTGATGGGAGAGCAGGTGGCATTCCGGGCCCCACCCCCACTAGTTTTAAACCTCTAGGTGTTATTTGGGAATGAGTTTCTGCTACCACTTCAAAGGCTGACCCTGCAGGTCCTGGGGCAGTTACTGGGGTTTGAAGAAGGGATTGGGACCCCATGCTTTGGAAGAAGTGGGCCTGGCCATGGGGTGACAGGGATGGTGGGCAGGGTGTGGCTTGAAGGTGGGATGTAGCAGCTGCCCTCCCTGGCTTATAAGCAGGTTATTAGCTCCAGGGGACTTGGGAAATGGTGAGCAGGACCAAGAATATAGGCTTGGACCCACAAATGCCTCCTTTCCCTTGGATTGCAAGGAACCACTACCTTATGGGATGACCCAGCCAGTCCCAGAGCCTCAGACACTTGCCTGTTTGTGGGAGCAGCTCACCTGGCTCCTGTGAGCACCTCCAGCCTTCTCACCCCCACACAGCAGGTGCCCTGCCTGTCTCCTCAGAGACTCCAACTTTAACTGGGGAGACACCCCCACTTTACTCATGTGAGACCACGAGGCAAGAGCCAGAGCTGGGGCAAGTGGGCCAAGTGTGTGGCCATGCTCCAGAGGCAGCAGCCTGGCAGGGTACCCAGAGGACCTGGAGTCAGTGTCCTCATCTGTGAAATGAGGGAGTTGGACTAGACGCTCGCAGAACCGGGTGCCCCTGCTCTCCCTGACCGTATAGTGCGAGCTCTGAGAGCAAGTGCCAGGAACCAGCGCAGGGCTGGGTGGAGCTGAAGCAGAGGAACGAGGCTCTGTGGAGGGGACTGGCGGGCTTGGGCAAAGCTGTCTCAAGCCTTGAGAGACTGGGGCTGGGGGCTCATGGGAACTAAGGGGATGTGACAAAGGCCAAGGCCAAGGAGGGAGGGAGCCTGTTAAAACAGCAGGCGCTCAGTTCCAAGAGGGAGGCCCCAGCCGGAAAGCAGGTTGAGATGAGTGGGACATCTGGCGGCAACAGGGGCCATGCCACACACACCTCCCCAGCACAGAGGCAAACGTGGGTCCCACGGCCCTTTTGCTGAGAACAGAATGAACCTGAGGTGAGCTGGGGCGTGGCCAGCTGTCCTCTTGGGTCTTCCTTTAGAAACCTTTACGGAAAAGGAGCTTCTCCCCTAAAGCAGCATGGGTCACACCCTTCCAGACTCTCTTGAGCTTTGATTTTTCTTCCTTTTTCTAAATTCTGCCCATCTACACTGCTCTTCTGGAAGGAAATCCTTGCTGGCCAGACCAGGCAGGGGCAGGTGAATTGACTGAGGGCTGAGGGGGACACACCCCGCCCCCAGGCCCTGGACCCCTGAGATCAAGAGCAGAGCAGTCTTCCGTATCTCGGCTAGCAAGCTGGCAAGGTGGGCGGCCCAGAGATAGACTCTGCCAAGAGAGCTTTGACAGAAGAGGAGAGGAGAGGGAGGAATGGTGTGGGTACATGTAGAAACGGTTCAGTGGCCCTGGGGTCTGAGTTGCTCTGAAGTTGCCCACGACAACTGTTCTCTACTTCAGGTCTGAGCTGGGGACCTAAAGCTTCCCGTCCTGCCTGGGGGTGTTCACACTGATGTCACATTGAAGCCCCACAAGTGACCTGCAAGGACAACGGACACAACATGGGCTGGGCCACTGGCAGTTGCCCAGGCCCCAGGTGGCTCACACAGGTTCTTGGCACACACACGGAGCAGGCCCGTCACTGCCTTGTGCCTCAAAGGCACGCCTGCTCCACACACCCAATGTCAAAACAGAAGTAACGGGCTCCAAAGGCTCTGCCCAGACAGCACCCCCTTTTGCTAGAGTCCCCAATTCACTTAAATCTGCAGAATTTTAAAAATGACATTCCATCTAGGATGTTCCTGCCTAGATAGAGACTGTGAAAGAACAAGGGTCTAAACTGACCCAGGGCCAGCAGGAGTCCACTGAGGTCGATGCCTCTTTCCCTGAGCCACTAGGAATGGCGTGCATGTGGTCATAGGATCCTCCTCTCTGTGCAAGCTGCTGTAATAGACTTGACTTCTCCCAAAGGGAAATGGTGCAGGAAGGGTAGAGCCAGCCTTTCACCCTGGCCAAGACCCAAGTGTTGGCCCAGGTGACTAACACCAGCTCCAGGCACATGATGAATTCCCAGTGCTATTGGCTGGGCCTCGCTGGCCTGGAGGCTCACACACTGTGGGGTGGTGAGGAATTCAGCCCAAAGGTGGCCCAAAAGCAACTGGCCTGGGCAAGCAACACTTCCTGGCCTGAGGAGCAGCAAGACAGCCAAGGCCAGCCACTGTGGTTCAGGTGCAGGCCTGAACTTGCCCACTGTCCTACTACCACCCCACCGCCAAGGGAGCCCCTGAACTTGGTGGGAAGGATGCAGGGCCAGGAGTCCCCAGTCCCACTGGACCTTGATTCTGATTTTGTTCTTTATTGTGCCCTCAGGGCCAGGACCTTCACTGTCCTAGCAGGGTAAACTTGTCACCTGAAGGCCTTTTAGAGCTGCTGTACCGCAAAACATGATTGGTAGCAATGGAAACCCCAGGCCTGGTGTTTTCTCAGCGAACTGTTGTGGTGGGGCTTGGGTACCTCAAGGGAGCAGAGTTCAAGCACAGAGTTGGGGCATGGGCAGGGCAGAATAACCAAGAACACTGCACTGTGCATCTCCCCACCAACACACCAGCAAATTGTCCCAAATTTCTGGAACAAAGCAATTTTCCAGGTCAAGAAACTGAGGCACCGGCTTAGCAGTGACTCCAGGTGGACCTTTCTCTCCTCAGGCTACCCTTATCCATCTGGAAGGTGGAGAGGAGAGAAAGGTCCAGGCCCAGCTGACTTCAACATATCAGATTTTGATCCCAAGTCCCCCTCCTCCTCCTTCCATGCCAGCGCCACCTCATGGAACCCTCCGTGGTGGCCCTTCGGGTGGGGACAGATTCAACTCTGGGTCCCTGTCCAGAGTTGTGAACATGCCCAGGGAGGGCCAAGTCACGAACTTCAAGTGGGCGGCTCAAATTCAAATTCGAGTTTGACTCTTGGGTCTATGGCCCCAGGCAGGATGCCAACCTCTCCCCACCCCAACACACCTCCGAGAAATGAAAAAGGCTAGGGCTTCTGCCGGGGGTGCAGGAGGGAAAGACCGGACAAAACGGCTCCCGAATAGCAGGTTCCGAGTGGGGCCAACCTGGCCCTGGGCTCGCTACCACCACCCTCCCGGCCTCGGCTCCAAGTCAACAATCTCCGGGCCCTGTACCGATTCCTATGTAAGCCAAAGAAGCCCAAGGCAGCCGTAGTCTCTAACCATTTATTTTTCCCTCCCGGGAGGTGGGGTCGCTGGAGGTGAGGCGGACAGCGGGGCCCAGGGCTGGACCCAGGTAGGCGGTACCCAAGTAGGCGGATCCGGGCCGGCGCAGCCCTCAGGCGAAAGTGGAGCCGTTCCAGCCCACGTTGGCCGCGTTCATGTCGTAGTAGTTGATGTAGATCCTGCGGGGGGGGGGGGGGGGGGG
>NW_007726535.1:288999-293215 GCF_000696425.1 Galeopterus variegatus | reverse complement strand
GGGGGGGGGGGGGGGGGGAAGGCGGGCTCAGCCGTCGCCGGGCCGGCCGTGGGCTGCGCATCCCCCCGCCCTCCCGCCCTCCGGCGCCCCGACGCACCTGTCCGGGCTAACGCGCAGACGCTCGGCCAGCAGGCCGCACAGCAGCTTGCTGTAGGAGCGGTTCTGCGTGCCACCGATCTTGCCGATACTGTGCAGGCTGCAGAGCGCGCACGGTTCGGTCGACCCGCCGAAGGCCATGAGCTGGTCCGGGACCACGTGCACCGCGATGTACTGCAGGGGGAGGGGCGCGGTCAGTCCCCCCGAGCGACCTCACCCGGCCCCGAGCGTCCACTTCGGGACGGAGCCTCATGCCCCTGGCCCCCTCCCCGCCCCCCCCGCCCGGGACCACCTCGTCCGGCAGCCACCCCCTCTTCCTATCCCCTTCCCGCAAACCTGAGCCGGCTTGCCCGTGGCCTGCGCCAGCTGCTGGGTGAGCTCGGAGAGGAGCCCGTCCGGCACGGAGGCGCGGGGAACGTTGGTGTTCACGACGAACATCGGCATGATGGCGGAGGGACAGCGGACCGAGTTCAGGAGCACAGACGAACACGCGCCGCAGCTGCAGCGGGAAACCTGAGCTACGTGACCACCGCCCCGCACCGCCCCTGCGCGGCTGCGGCTGCGACTCCGCCTCCTGTGACGCCACGGCCGGCGGCAGCCCCCGCCCCCAAGGGGTGGTGACGTCACCGCAGGCCGAGGCTCCGCCCCGGAGGGCGGGACCCGGGGCGAGTCAGTAGGCTGCCCTGGCGGCGACCAGCACCCCTCAAAACAGTTCTCCACGTGGCGGCCAGAAATCTTTTCTCTCTCGTTTCTTTGTTAGTTCTTTCGCTTAGTCACTGACGTTTACTCGAAGGAGCTGTGCTAAGTGTGGGGATGCGGAGGTTAACCGGGCAGATGGCCCCTTGCCCTTACGGAGGCGGTGAGGTGAAGCCCCAGCTCATTCCATCACATGCACTGATCCCGTTTGTGTCCTGAGTCTCCGGGCTTCAGTCCTGCGCATGTGGGCTTGTGTGTGTGTGAGATGGGGAGGGGTGGTTATGGCTGCTGGTGGGAGTGGAGCTGCCATAGCCGAGTCACCATCCAAGTACCTTCCCTGCATCCCTGGACTTCAGGGTGGCTGAGAATGCTGGGAGGCCCCGAGCGGAGGCGCAGGGAGCAGGAGGTGAGGCCCAGACGGAGCTCCCTGAGCCAAAGGCGCTCAGCTCCGCTCCTCCGGGCCACAGAAAGCAACCCCACACCCCAGGCCCCTGAGCAACTTGAGCTCCTCAGGAAAGCCCCACCCTAGTCAGGTACCAGGGTTTGCCCTCTCCTAGAGCCCTTGGTGACTTGTCTCTTCCACTAATGGTAAGCTCAGGGAGCATCTAGCAGGGGGCCAAACGTACAGAGGACGTTGACTAAATACTGGCTGAATGAAGACAACCATGACACAGCAAGAAGAGCAAAGGATGGCGACTGGATTAGGGCCCTGGCCAGGCCGGGGATGTAGGGGAGTAGCCGGGGATGAATTTGCAGGCCTGCCATCATTGGTCAGAGCAGCCTGTGGCTGAGTGGCCTCCCCAACTCCCATTCTAAGGAGGCCTCCTGGTCAGGGTGCTGTGCTGGATAGCTGATCTTTCCCAGGCCCTGTTGAGTTTGGCCAGGTCCTCAGAGATCTCCAGAAAGGCCTTGATCTTGGTCTCTAGCAGGTGCAATTCACACATCAACCTTGGCAATGACTGTGTGACACAACAATCACACCTGTGTCTGTAAGGTCCACGTGGCACCAACCAGCCTCCAGTCAGGAGGTCCAATGGCCCATTTATGCAAATAAGTGTTGGTTCCTCCAGGTGGTCCTCAGGCCGCTTCTCTCTCTCACACCTCCAGTCTTACCTATGCCGAGAGCTCCCTTACTACTATGCACTAATGGCGCTCTAGCCATGTATCCAGCTGGGGGTTCTCCTCTAAGCCCCAAAGGCTGACTCAGCATCTCCTGCTCTCTATGTCCAACCCAAGTGCATGACTTTGCCACTGATTGCCTGCCAGTGAAATGTGCCTCCTTCTACTGTCCCCTTATCCTCACTTCTCTCTACCCCGCTGCCCCATCACCTAGTCTACACTAGGTGACATCACCTTTTGCCTGGACCGCTCTGATAACCCTGTGGTGAACCATTCCTCCTGGACAGAGGAGTCAATTTCTCTGTCTCAGGGCAGCAGATTTGGCCATTGACTTGCTTTGCAGTGAAATAAGTGACATGAGTGACTCCAGGCAGAAGACTGAAGAGCCAGTGCCTGGTTGGCTCATTCTCTAATAGTGGATCCCACATGCAACGGGGCGTGGGCGGCAAGGTGGAGCCTCACCAGCAAGCACCAGAGCTGCCCCTGCAGGTGAGCAACTGCGACTTTCAGGTTATTACTGTAGCAAAGGGGCTCCTTCTCTGACCAGGACAGCCTCTGAGCCATTTGTCATCTACTCTTACCCTCCCCAGCTGTTTCCAGTAGCAGTCAGCCCATCCTTCTGGAAGGCATTTGAGGAGGTGATATGATTCCCTGTCCTATCTCTTACTAGCTTGGACACTTGGCTAAACTCTCTGAGCCTCAGTTTCCCCATCTGTAATTTGGAGGTGACAATAGTGTCCATCTTACGTAGAGGTATTATAAGGACCAAGTGGCCTAAATGCTGGTCATAGTCCCCTCTGATACTAGAGGTAGTACTGTCTCAATGCCCCGGGTGACCCGGGTCTGCCAGCCTCCCCCACCCTCCCTTGTTCTCTGAGTTGTGGTGAAACTGTCCTTTCAGTGCCATGCTTCTGGCTCCCGGCTTGGGCATTGGTCCTTAAATGCGGTATGCCCACACTTTCCCTCATCTGACTCTGGCTATCCTCCAGACCTCAACCCAGCCTCACTTCCTTGGGAGAATCCCAGGAGCACCTGGCTCAGTCAGGTCCCACATGTGCCCAGCACCTGTCCTAGCCTTCGAGGCTGTCTCCATATTTCTATTTGTGTTAACACTTCGTGTCTAGGCAGTAAACTCATGGTGGTGGGGATGGTCTTTTTTTGACTGTTGTTTGTCTTTTTTTTATGCCTACCTCCTGACCCATTACCTCAATGGTAGACAGATGACCCGCAAAGACATCCAGGCCCTAATCCCTGCAACCTGTGAATATGTTATGTTACATGGCAAAAGGTACTTCGCAGATGTAGGTAGGGTTACAGACCTTAAAATAGGAAGATTATCATGGAGTATCTGGGTGGGCCCAATCTAATTACATGAGCCCTTTAAAGCAAAGGAATTTTCTCCACCTAGAGTCAGAGAAGTGCAGCAGGAGAAGTCAGATTGGAAGCAGGAGAAGGACTCAGTGTCCATCACTGGCTTTTGAAGATGAAGGGGGCCAGAGGCCTCAGTGGTACAACCACAATGAACTGAATTCCGCCCACAACCTGAATGAACTTGGAAGTGGCTTCTTCCCTAGTCGAACTTTGGACACCTTGACTTTGGCCATGCAAGGTGTTAGCAGAAAACTCAGCCATGTCATGCCAGACTCCTGACCCACAGAAACTGTGAGATAATAAAAGTGTGCTGTTTTAAGCTGCCAAATTTGTTATAGGAGCAATAGAAAAGTAGTACACCTGGAATCTATAGGGGCTCGGTAATTATCTGCCAAATGCATCAGGAGCTGTTGGCAGCTGTGACTGCCAACCTCCTTGCTCCTCACTGATAGCAGCAGCCCAGCGCTGTTCCGTTAGAATGTTCACTGCCCCAGAACTTCTGGCAGGCAGGCATGGCCATGTCGCACAGCTGTGGCCCGTGCAATATATGGGGTTTATGGGCAAGCCTCTGCTTTGCTGATGGAGGCACCATCCAGCCCCCTTCCTCCTGACCCTCCCTGGAACTTGGACATGATCCCTGGATATGCAGCAGGTGTCCAGCAGCCATGAGCTTGAAAAACGCAGGCTCCGCCCAGCCCTTTTAGCTGCCTTTGGTTACATGAGAAAAAGAAGCCTCTCTATGCTGAAGCCACTGTTTCTCAGGGTTTCTGTTATGTGTAGCCACACTGCAACTCTTGGCTGGTGCAGAGGACATCTTGAGTGTCATGTGCCATGGCAAAGGGCTACCAGGCAGGGAAGAGGGAGGGAAGAAAGATCAGCTGAAAGAGGAGGAAGCCAGCCCACATGAGTAGCCAGAGACCCAATGGTGGGCAGC
>NW_007726535.1:268060-288828 GCF_000696425.1 Galeopterus variegatus | reverse complement strand
GCTGTGGCCCGTGCAATATATGGGGTTTATGGGCAAGCCTCTGCTTTGCTGATGGAGGCACCATCCAGCCCCCTTCCTCCTGACCCTCCCTGGAACTTGGACATGATCCCTGGATATGCAGCAGGTGTCCAGCAGCCATGAGCTTGAAAAACACAGGCTCCGCCCAGCCCTTTTAGCTGCCTTTGGTTACATGAGAAAAAGAAGCCTCTCTATGCTGAAGCCACTGTTTCTCAGGGTTTCTGTTATGTGTAGCCACACTGCAACTCTTGGCTGGTGCAGAGGACATCTTGAGTGTCATGTGCCATGGCAAAGGGCTACCAGGCAGGGAAGAGGGAGGGAAGAAAGATCAGCTGAAAGAGGAGGAAGACAGCACACATGAGTAGCCAGAGACCCAATGGTGGGCAGCCAGCTCTCTGGTTGGCTGTCCCTGTGGGCAGGATCTGAGTCACCCACACTGGAGGGAGAGCATGGGGATAGTGAGGGTCAGGGCCTGCCAGCCCCCCACCCAAAGGGGTACCTTCCCTTCCTCTCCCCGCTTTCTCCCTCATGTGAGCTCCGAGACCCAGCTGTGGTCTGTGGTGGGCCCACCCTCCCACCGGCATACACACACACCCTTCCCCAGCCACCAACCATCCCCGACTCACCAGTGTCTGTGCCCATGTACAGGGCATCAAATGTGGAAACAGTCATGGCAAAGACAACCCCATTCCCTTCCAGTCATAGTGGAAGAAGACCTGAGGGGCCCATCACCCTGCTGGTGACCCCCAACCCAGCCCTACCCGAAGGTGTATTACTGGACAGTGGTTCCAGGTTTTTAGTCAAGCCGTGAAGAAAAATCTTTCACGGGACCAACGAAAGGAAGTGAAAAAGCCAGACGTAACGGGGCTTTGTAACAAAGCCAAAGTATGGCGCTAGCGTGTGCGGCCAACCCCCACCAGTGAGGGGTGCCCCCAGATTCCTTGGAAGTGAAAAAGCCAGACGTAACGGGGCTTTGTAACAAAGCCAAAGTATGGCGCTAGCGTGCGCGGCCAACCCCCACCAGTGAGGGGTGCCCCCAGATTCCTTAGGGGAGAGTTTATATGTTGTTCTGGGACCGTGTGTTTCTCTGTCCTAACTGAGGGGAGGAATATTCAACCATAGGGGAGGATCTAGGGTAATTAAGGCCTAACAGGCCTATGTGAAGCTGCATCAGCTTCCTGTCATGCATCCCTGAGTGTCTGAAGTTTCTGGTCATGCGCAGTGAAGTCACTTTTCAGTCTAACATCACAGGTGGAGGGTCGTCTGCACTTTTGTTCCTCCTAGTGCGCAGGTGCGGTGGCTTTTGTACTTTGCAAAGTTCCAGGTGCAGCACGCTGACTGGTTGGGTGGTTAAGTTGTCCTCAGCGCATTATGGGCTCATTAACTGCTAGTGCCATCCCAGTCTGAATATTTCTGAGCAGCTTCCCTGGGGCGTGTCTCTATTCCGTCCTGCCTCAGATACAGGACTACCAAGAGGGTTGTCTGCCAGGAGACCACCAAAAAGTATCCCCCCAGCCATCTGTAAGCATATATTGCAAAGGAAGGGCCAAGGCTTGGTGGGGACCCCGTGGTCACGGCCAGCTCTCCCCCATAGGAAACGGGAACCTAATAGGTAAGAGCAGGGTGATCTGGGCTGAATCGCTTAACCTCCCAGAGCCTTGGTTTCTTCATCTCAAAGGAGGGAGGGGGAGTGATTCCTTTCCCATAGATGTGTGTGCAAGATGACAACTGCAAAGTTCCTGGCATATAGTAGGTGCTCAGTAAACGTTACCTAATCCTATTGCATGGTAACCAATGTCCTGGAGTGGGAAATGGACTAACAGGAGGGAGACCTTGATAGTAGGCATCAGGGCAGAGCAAGAGACTGCTTTCTTTCCCTGTCCCACCCACGCCTTGCTGGATCACAGCCAAGCTGAGGCCAGGCTGCTCGGGGAACCCAAGGCATGGGCCTGCTCCAGCTGCTGTACAGGAGGTGTCACACGCCCCTGACAATTAACTGTTAAGTGGAGGTGGCAGGGGCAGTAGGTGCTCTGGAAGTAGTGACATCTCTGATTCAGGGAGTCAGGAGAGGTCCTAGGGAGAAGGTGACCCTGAGCTGACCTCCCAAGAACAGGCTCAGTAGGGGGTGTTTCAAAGCTAAAGCCATTCAGAGGCAGCAGCATTGAAGGAAGGGGCTCACAGCGACCTGTCCAAATGGCAGTGTCCTGGGCTTCTCCTTGGAAATCTTCAGCTGCTGGGACACAAAGGAGGCATCAGTGTCCACCTTGGAGTGGGTGGCTCCCCATCCTTACAGAATAAACTCCTCAGCCTGGCCTCCAGGCCCTCTCAGCTCATCTCCCAGCCTGGAAACCCCCTCCTTGGAGGCCAGGTGGGCTGTGGGCTACCTTCCAGCATCTTCCCTTTGTCCACAGGCCTTTCCCATCTCTACTCTGCAGCACTGTGGCCTCCATGAGGCCTGCCCAGCACCTGCAGCTGGAGATAACTGTCTCTCAGCTTCCTCACCCTGGGCCTCAGAGGAAGCATTTGCATGGTCTGCCTCCAAAGACACCATGCACATGTGCATGTGTGTGTGCACGCACAGGTGTGAGCCTATGGGGCTGAGTAGGTGAGAGGTTGGCATCTGCTCCTGGAATATGGCCCCAGGCTGGGGCCACCAGGACAAGAGATTGGGCTCCCCTTTAGTGTCCTTGTCTCTCTCTGGGTATCTGGTTCTCTCTAACCTTCAATGATTCCCTACTGCCCGCAGAATGAAGCCAGAGAGCCAGCAGAGCATGACTCCCAGGGGTTCCACCTACCTCCAAAAAGCCGGCACTGTGGCTGCTAGGCCTCCATGTCCTCCAGCTCACTTCCAGCCCTGCTGCCCCCAGCCCTTCCTAGACAAGCCCCATCTCCATCACTAATCCCCAGTGTCTCCTTGGACCCCTTGGGTGGTCTCTGGGCCTCCCCAATAAAATGGAAATCAGGAAGCACAATAGACTACAGACTACACAGGCCATCAGCACTGAATTATTAGCACCCTGTGCCATTGACCTCAGGCATCCACAAGTCCCCGGAGGCAGGGTGCATTGTGATCAAGGTTCAAGTCCCAAGGGCAAGTTTGTCCACCGGCACCCAGGTCTAATCCTGGCCCTTCCACTTAGCTGTGCCTTTATGTTCCTCAGTCTCTCACATGTACAACCGGATGATAGAAGTACTAATTTTAAGGGTTCTTTGCTAGGATTAAAGGAGCTAACTCTTGTAAAGCCCTCAGAGGTGGCTAACTCTTATAAAGCCCTCAGAGCAGTCCTGATTACATAGAAACCCTCCTTAGATGTTGTCTCTGAACATTTTGTTGTGAGACTTTCATTTTTTGCAAGGTGAGGATCCCCACCATCCTTGCAACCCTGGGTGCAGCCTGAGGACAGGAAATGGGTGAAAGCCTCAGGATGTCATGGGCCCTAAGTAGATATGTGTAAACTGAAGGGATAAATGGAACAATTCAGCTGAGGCTCAGAGACAGTGAATTGTGTCCTAACAAAAGGGAACCAGAGGGTCTGAAGGAGGAGAAAATGAGGGCTAATATGAGAGAAGGGACAGGGACAACAGCCCTTTGGAAGCTGTGCCACTCCAGACCCTGCTGAGCACCACCTGTGCAGGGAGAGAGAAGCGGAGACACACGGACCCAGGCAGCTAGCAAGCAAGGTAGGGGGGGAGATTCAGGCCATGGGACGGGCTGATCGAATGCTCTGGGAGGTGTGAGAGGCCACATTGGGTCTGGGGTCTGAGCAGGTGGGCTAGAGCTGGGGAGCATGGCCCAGTCTATATGGGGGTCCCTTTGTTCTCTCCTGTTTTTTTTTTTTTGAAGAACATTAAAACATTTTATTGTATTGGAAGGAAATTCTAGAAGATAAATTTTGGTAAATTTTCATGAGCCGTAGAAGAAAAACAAAATGGAGACAAGTGCAATGGCAGGGGAGGGGAAGGTCAGGCAGCAGGGCAGGAGTTTAGGAGTTTTTTTTTTTGAAGAACATTAAAACATTTTATTGTATTGGAAGGAAATTCTAGAAGATAAAGTTTGGTAAATTTTCATGAGCCGTAGAAGAAAAACAAAATGGAGACAAGTGCAATGGCAGGGGAGGGGAAGGCCAGGCAGCAGGGCAGGAGTTTAGGAACTGGTGCCCGCTGTGGGGCCATTAGCAGCTCAGACTCTGCAGCTGCTACAGAATGAGTACCTGGCATTGGACTTGCTATGACAAGATTCTGTTGTTGCCTGTCCATCGAGAGTGGATGCTGGCTCTCTCTCATGAACTGAAGCAGGTGGCAGAGCTTGAGGTGACTCCAGCAATGGTGCAAGTGCTCTTGCCAGGGTTGCCTCCAGCTCTGGAGCCAACAATGCCCTGGAGCCAGCAATGCCTTGGGTGCTGGGCCTGGCTCCCACTTTGGCGATGTTTCTAGAGCGGTTATGTAGGCTTCCTTTGGCTCTGGGGCTGCAGCTGGTGATGGAGCCTTTGACTCTGCCTCAATGGGCCTCGAGTGCTCCTGCTGAGCCAGGAGAAGGTTAGCATGGCGCTCCACTTCTGAGCCTGGCAGGTTTAGGTGAAGATAGTCCAGCAGCACCTTCAGGCAAGAACATTCAGGGGGTGATAGAAATCACTACAGTACAAATCCAGCTAGGTGCTCAGGATGGAACACATGGCATATTTCTGATAGTCCCAGGGCCTGCTGTCCTCATTAGAATCAGGAACGATGCATCCATATCTTTCGAAGAGTCAGTCCAGCAACTGCTGGGGGTTGGTAAAGGCTTGGTACTTAAAAAGGAAGGTTTGGATATATGAGTGGTCACTGCCCAGGAAGGCAGGCACCAGGTGCTCCATCAGTGCCTCCTGGGAATGCTGCTGCCTGCCTTCCTGAAGATTCCACAGTGATCCGACACACAAGGAGATTTAGTAGTATCCTTCAATGCTGCTGCCTCTGAATGGCTCTAGCTTTGAACCCCCTCTGCTGAGCCTGTTCTTGGGAAGTCAGCTCAGGGTCACCTTCTCCCTGAGACCTCTCCTGACACCCTGACACAGAGATTTCTCTCTCTCCAGAGAACACACTGCCCCAGCCACCACCTCCACTTAACACTTAATTGTTTACTGCCAAAGGCCAGTCAAATTCTCTATTATATAACAATGGCTGATTGATTTCTTTGACTTAGATGTTGGAATGTTTATATCAGTTTTATTCATGATGGCCAAGAACTAGAAACAACCCAAATGCCCACTGACATAAACAAATCATCATATGCATACAGGGGAATAGGACTCAGCAATACAAAGCAATATATACTAACACGTGCAAAAGCATGCATGAATCTCAAAACTTTATCAAGATCAAAGCCAGACACAAATGCATTCTACAATATAGAATTATATCAAATTCCAAAAAAGCCAAATCTGATAGTGACAGAATAGTTATTTATTCTGCTTTCCCATCTGACTTTATTTCACTTTTCTCCTATAGAACTCCTACTTCCCAAGCGGCGCACTGTAGCAGTGCACCACCGGGCCGGCCCCCATAATTTCACAATTTAACAAAAAGTTTAAAATCCTGGACAGAAACAATCCTGTAACTTGTTACAAACACAATTCTCCTTATTCCTTTTTACCAGGAGTTGGTCTTGGGCCGATGAATGTCCCAGTTCCTAGTGAGACACATTCTTTGTAAAAAGCTTTGTGGGTAAGAAAGGTATTTGATATCTTTTGTTTTTTGGCATTGGTTCCCATTTTGTTCAGGAGACAGCAGAACATAGGGATTTGCATGGAGGGCAGGCAGCTGATCACAAAACACGTGACAATCACAAAGGGCTGAACCCCTTCCTATGGAAGTGTCTCCAGAGCCTGTGTGGGCAGCTGGGGGTGGGGGCGGGATAGCAGCTGGGAATGCTGCAGTCAGGGCCCCAGCTGCCCAGCAGGTCCATCTGGTGGTCACAAAACCAGCCCTGGGCCCAGATCAGCTCTGGAGGACAGCAGAGAGTCTTTCTGGCCAGGGGAGGTAATGGAAAAATGGGTTAGTGCTTTCTGGAGGCTTTGCCAGCCACTGCCAGTGGGGACAGGGAGGAGAGCACGGCCCTCCTCAGGCTGAGCAGATGGCTGCCCCGGTGGCAGTGTAGATCCCCAGAGATCCCTGGTGGCCTCTGCAGGTAGAAGGCCAAGCTGCTGCCACCGCCTGTGTGGGCAGCTGGGGGTGGGGGCGGGATAGCAGCTGGGAATGCTGCAGTCAGGGCCCCAGCTGCCCAGCAGGTCCATCTGGTGGTCACAAAACCAGCCCTGGGCCCAGATCAGCTCTGGAGGACAGCAGTCTTTCTGGCCAGGGGAGATAATGGAAAAATGGGTTAGTGCTTTCTGGAGGCTTTGCCAGCCACTGCCAGTGGGGACAGGGAGGAGAGCACGGCCCTCCTTAGGCTGAGCAGATGGCTGCCCCGGTGGCAGTGTAGATCCCCAGAGATCCCTGGTGGCCTCTGCAGGTAAAAGGCCAAGCTGCTGCCACTCTCCAAGCAGCCCACATCAGGCCAATCTATCCAATGTCTGAGAGTTTCCAGAGAAGGAAAAGAGGAGCCTCATTTTGGAGTATTGTCGGCCTGCCTGGGGAAGGGGATGGCCACATGGGCCTGCCCTCTTCCTACCACCTGAAGAAA
This sequence comes from Galeopterus variegatus, assembly GCF_000696425.1. NCBI lineage: Eukaryota > Metazoa > Chordata > Mammalia > Dermoptera > Cynocephalidae > Galeopterus > Galeopterus variegatus. Next base: position 282,152 of record NW_007726535.1, on the reverse strand, counting down.
GTGGGGCTGGGAGAGAAACAGGGCAGGGGCGAGGAGTCCTGGAAGCCTCTTCTGGAAGTTCGTGGGCTTTTCCCCAAGAATTCTGGAGCATTCCCCAGGAAAGCTGGAGTTGGGGGAAGCCTTACAGGCAGAAGTTCCCCCAGGGAGTGTTCAGGATCTGTCTGACAGACGAAGTGAGAGCAGGAACAAGATCAGGGACCTCAGGGAGGGAAAGACAGAGCCCTGGGGGGGGGGGTTATTGATAGCAAAGCAGTGTGAGAGTGCTTTGGGGGTGATGTGAATGTTCTATCTTGATAGAATGTTCATGGGTGTATGTATCGTTAAAACTCATCAAATGCATACTTAAAATGGATACATTTGATTGTATGTAAATTATACGTCAATAAAGTTGATTTAAAAAATCAGTTCCTCTGACCACCCCTCACAACCAGGTAAGGCTGCTGGTACACACGCCCACCACAGCCTGTATTTCTCTTCCACTGAACTTCCCTGAGTTTGTAATTATGTTTTTATTGGTTTCCTGTCCATTAATTGCCTCCAGACGGGGAGCACCAAGAGGTCCCGGATCCTGTCTCCCTCGCTCACCACTGATCGCTAACCAAGTGGCACCACATCTGCACACAGTAGGTGCTCAATGAACACTTCTTAAGCAAATGAATTCGGGAGCTAGTGAATGGAAAGGGCCGAGACCCAGACAGGAAGCAAAGGAAAGAGCAGCCTCTGGCGGCGGCCAGCCACGGCCCTGCTGCTAGAGCTCTGTGGACTGGATGACCTCGGGGCCCTGCCATGTGGCGCTCTGGGCCTGCCTGCTGAAGTTGAGTCTGTGCAGCTCCTTGGAGATCTCCAGGAAGGTCTTGCCTTTGGTCTCAGGAAGGAACAAGCCTGTGTATACAGCCCCACAGACACAGACGCAGAGGAAAGGAATGTAGAGGAAGTGGGACAAACCCTCCTGTGGGTTAAAAGAGACCCCGGGACCTGGTGTGGGCCCATTCAGCCCCACAAGGAAGGCCCATAACAGGTCACACAAGACCCCTCCCCTTCAGTCTCAGTAGCCCTGGAAGGAGGCCTTCCTCTAGGGTTCTCATGCTGACAGGGACAAAACCTAAGGCAGGGCTCCCCAGGGGTATGGGCAGACCTACCATGAGGAAGGGGAACCCCAGCCCGACCAGGAAGAGCATGGTCCACATGAGCACCCCACAGACCACGTAGGCAGCAGGCCTGGCAGTCTGGTCAAACAGCTCTGTGCTCAGGATCCCTGTCACTCCGGCTGGAAGAAGAGGCAGGGACAGGGGGCTGCCAGCCAGGGCTCCCTGCTGGCACCAGCCCAGATGTGGGGGTGGGGGTTGGGCCTGGTCTGTATGGGGGCCCCTTGGTGCTCTCTCCAGCCATTCCCTCCCAGAAACCTTGGCACAGGAGGGTCGGGGGTCACACCCACCCACCATTCACCCAGACGCCTGTCATCCATCGTTCCTTCAGCACAGTGAAGCCCAGAGCCCCTTGGCCCACTCACCTGGGCCAATGCCAAAGCTGAGGATGAAGGCAAAGATGCAGGACATGGCCAGGTAGGGCATCCAAGGGAAGGAGCTCTGCAGCAAAGCAGACAAGACGTGGGGTGAGGAGGGAAGCAAGCCGGACCCCGCCCCGCCCCACCCCGATCACTCCAGCTACCTGCAGGCACAGGGCCACTGTAAAGATGGTCCCCCAGCAGGTCATCAGGCAGTACCCCCCAATCAGCAGCACTCGTCGACCCACCCTCTCGATTACCACACTCTGCAAAGAAAAGGAGCCACTCAGTAACTGACGCATGTGCCAGGCCACCAGCCCCTTGATTTCCATGCGGGCAATGTGGAGGGTCATCAGGCAGTACCCCCCAATCAGCAGCACTCGTCGACCCACCCTCTCGATTACCACACACTGCAAAGAAAAGGAGCCACTCAGTAACTGACGCATGCGCCAGGCCACCAGCCCCTTGATTTCCATGCGGGCAATGTGGAAGGGCTCATGGAGAAGCTGGTGATGGGGGTGGGACGCTTCAAGAGATTACAACGTTATTAATTTCCTAGAGGACTTTGATCAATTTCATTAAGTTTCTTAACCTCAAAATGGTGGTGCGAGTGCCCAGCAAACAGTAGGTGCTCAACAGACGCTCGCTAACTCACTGTTTTAACAGAGTGAGCTGCAGTGAAGAACAGCTGAACACAGAGGACTGCAGTCCTAGGAGCTTCAGCACTCGGGTGGTCCTCCCTGCAGGGCTAGCGGAGGGTGGGTCAGACTCACGCTGACGAAAGCTGTGAGCAGCTCGCAGCTCCCGGTCCCGATGATGGCGTACTGGACCTTCTCCTCTGCCATTCCCGACTCCCGGAAGACAGAGGAGGCGTAGGCGTACACCTGGGGGGCGGCCCAGGGCGGCGCTTGAGGCCTCGCCCCCTCCTACCTCCCTCGGCTCCCGGCTCCCTACAGCACAAAGCCCCTCACACGATGGCGGGGCCGGGGGCGAGTCTCACCGAGTCGGTCCCGCAGAGCTCCATGGCGCTGCCCAGCACCACGATGCTTATCACCTGCCTCCGCAGGGCCCGATCCCGGAACAGCTCCCACGGGCGCTGCGCCCTGCGGCCCTGGCAGGCAGAGCGCTCCTCCTCCAGCTCCTCCAGCTCCGCCGCCACGTCCTGGGTGCCTCGCAGCCGCCGCAGCGCTGAGAAAAGGAAGGGCTGCTGAGTTCCCTCTCCACCTCTTTGGTCTCCTACAGTGAGCCCCACTCCACTCCACAATTTCTCCCCCGGTCAGCTGGGGATGATCTCCCTGGCCCCTTCATTTCCCAGGGCTGCTGGGAGGGTGGAGAGCACCATGGAGGAGAAAAGGCTTTAGAAATTCTGGGTCTGTGGACATATCAGACAGGACATGATGATGTGGCAAATTGCCATTATCATCCCCAATTTTTCACCCCTCCCTGTACCCACACCCCTTGCTATGTGATTTAGTTGTTCCTCCACTAAGGAGGCAAGTCTACATCCCTGCCCCTGACTCTGGCTCCGCTGTGTGACTTGCTTTGGCAACAGGAGGAGGCTGCAGTGAGGGCATGCCACGTTTCAGCCTCAGCCTTAAGGGGCTTTGCTCTCTTCTACTTGCTCATCTGTCATCATTGTAAGAACATGCCAGGCTAGAGCACGGGTCCCAGGAGGATGATGAGAGACACTAGGAGCATAGGTGGCCCAGCTGACCATCCTAGATCAGCCAGTGCCCAGCTGACCTGCAGCTGTAGGAGTGATCAGATCAGAAAAGCCACCCAGCCAGATCCAGCCTAGGTCAGCCAGCCACAGAGAATTCGCAGGCTTGAGCCAAACAACTGCTTCTTTTGTTTGCCACTGAGATGTTATGAATGTCCATTAGGCTGTGATAGAAAACTGATCTATAAATTGGCACTGGGAGTAGATGCTACGTTAATAAGGACCTGTAAGACATGGTATTGGTTCTAAGACTAGGCAGAGGATGCTGAGGAAGCTGGAAAAACGGAAACCCATGTTATGTGGTGCAGGAACATGGAAGAAAGAAAAGAGACCTAATGAACTTCGACCTGTAAGACATGGTATTGGTTCTAAGACTAGGCAGAGGATGCTGAGGAAGCTGGAAAAATGGAAACCCATGTTATGTGGTGCAGGAACATGGAAGAAAGAAAAGAGACCTAATGAACTTCTGGACTTGAGCAAAGGAATCTCCAGATGTTGAAAGCATGAAGTGGTTGCTCTTAGCTGAGTAGTTTCTACGCTTACTATAAGACACGAGACATGAGCTCAAAAAAGAACTGGCCAGTTTGCAAGCAGAATTCAGAGAGAACAAAATTTGATTAGATTTAACACATTCCAGAAATTGCTGGATTAGTTAAAAATAAAAAAACTGTTTCTCCTCTGTAGCCTCTCTGGCTAGAAGAATTCCAAATTAAGTTATAGCCTGAGAGCAAAGATCAAATCCAGAGAACTACCAGTAAGACCTGGACTCAGAGTAAAGATCAAATGAAGGGTGTGGCCTAAGGCAGTGCCTTGTAGACCCCACAGCCGGAAAAGGGGGCATTTAAGAGGCTTAATGGTGTCGGTCCACGGTAGCCTGACATGCTCTAAATACCAGTAATTAGGTCTTTAGAGGGAAGCACGTCTCAAAAAGAATTGTGGATGTGGCTTGTTGGCATAAAAATCAAATTCACAGAAAACTCATACTGATTTTGAGCAGGTTGTATTGACAAAAGCTCTGACACCTTGGACAGAAAGAGACTATGAAATAGAAAGACTTCTGTGCCCCAACTTTATATAGGAAGCAGGCTGAGAAATTTGTTCAACCACCCAAAGCAGCGTATTTTCCAGTGCTATCCTCAGAAGGTATGAAGGAAGATGGTGGAAAAGGAAAGACGTCTCAGAGGGTGGAAGTGAAAACCACGGAGAACTTGGGGAGCCCCTTTCAGGGCACAGAGCCAGGGCTTACTCAAGGAACATTTCCCATCCCCCAGGCAGGGGAACTGGCAATATTTTCCCAGGGGCACTTCAGAATTGTTGTGGATCTGTGACTGCTCCGTGCCTTCCCGGCCTCAGTACTGGAGTGACAGTGCTAGTTCTGGTTACCTCATCTCACTTTCACCACAGTACGCTGAATGTGGGAGGGGAAGACTTGTCTTTTTAGCTCCTAGGTCTCTGGATCAAGAAAAGGCACATATAGATTTAATGTGATCTTAAAATCCAGGACTTTAAGCCTGATGCCATGATCGGATGTGACTTTAGGGAAATCCTCAGATGCAACTGAGCATATGTGACACAGAGGAGGGCATAAATAATCATTGTGGCCATGATGACAAATTCAGAAGGGTATATTAATGGGCCTTGGTCTTCACCCTCCCCCCAAACCACACCCCCAGCCACCTGAGAGGATACACCTTCCCTTCATGGACTCGGCAGCATGACTCCCTTTAGCCAATGAGTGTTGATGGGCACGAGGGGACCAAAGGTGTGGAAAGAGCTTACGCAACTGGATTTGCTTTCTTGTGCCTCTGCCGTCACCAGAATAAGAACATGCCTAGGCCTGCCCATTGGTACCAATGGTGAGAGGAGAGACGTGTACAATGGAGCTGAACTGCTCCAGCCCAGACCAGCATAGACTGGCCACCTCCCACCTTCCCGACGCCATGAGCTGGCCCAGTTGAGTGAGTAAAAGATATGAGAAATGATTGTTGCTTTATGCCAGAGATTTTGTGATTATTCCTTCAATGTCCTTATTGTAGCCACAGTTAACTGACAAGATGACCACCACGCAGCTGGCGCTGGGCAGGTGAGGTCCTGTGCAGGTATTTCACCTTGCACGTGCGTGTGTGTGTGTTTAGCGGGGGCTCTTTCTCTGCATCACCTGGGGTTCCTAGATGGCAGTGGCTGTGTCTGATCTATCCTGCTGCCTTGGCATTTAGGACAGCCCCTCACAAAAAGTTTTGAAGGGATGTACGGATAGGTCATGAAATTGGGGCACACAGAGAGGGACAGCTTTTCTCTGATAAATGAAACTCAAGAAATGGGGACCTATGTGCTCCAGTGAGATGCACCCCTTGGTAAGGGTGGTCTGGGACCCAAGGGCAAGAACTCACCTGCCAGGCAAGCCTCGGTGTCTCCACGGTCAATGAGGAGGTACCGTGGGCTCTCCGGGAGCAGGGGCAGGGAGGTTAGCTGAAGCAGACCGGGCACCAGGCAGCTGGCCAGCAGCAGGGGCCAGGCCTGCGGGCCACCCAGGAGCTCCCTCGGGAGGCAAAAGAGAGGGCAGGCTAGAAACCTCCTTGCCAGAGTCCTACCCACCTCCCTCCCTCCCCCTCACCCACCTGCTAACCTGCCTGCAAAGGGTCAACACTGCCCTGTGCCTCTTGTCATGTAATTCTGGATCCAAACATCAAGATCTTTCTCACTCAGGGAGGGACCAAGAGACAGTAGGGCCACTGCCCCACCACAGCCCTAACAACTCCTCTTCCCAGGGGTCCAAGCTCTGCCCTCTCCTCTTTCTTCTGGGATGACCAGAACACACTCCCATTAAAAACCCAAATCTCCACCCTCTCAAGATTTGTTCTTTGCTCCCTGACCTGGAGAGGATAGAAAACGGCAATACACACTACAGTGTGGCTGACTGGTGCCCATTTTGTGTACTGGCCACATGGATGTGGACAGGGATTTGATGCCTTCATGCAAAGAAGCAATGTCTTAATCTACTTACTGCGTGGGGAAGAAATTTAGGCAGAGAAGGGTTTTTACTGGCATCCCTGAAACCACTCAAAGCAGATGGGTAAGGACACTTACCTTAGCCCAACCACCTGTCCCATCACGAGCCCCAGAGCCGTGAAGATGGCTGAGGTCATGGCCACGGTTCCTCGGAGCTCTTTGGGAGCACTCTCCCCCAGGTACATGGGCTGGACACTCATGCTCACGCCTGGACATGTGCATAGCAGAGGTACATCAGTCACCAGGCAGGACCCCGTGACACCCAGCCCCTCTCCCCCACCTCACTCGGCACTGCCCAGCCCCTTGTCTGCTGGATCCTGGCACCAAGGTCCACTCGCTCACCCCACACACTGTGAGGGGTTCCACCTCACCTGCTATAGGGCCAACAGGACCCCAACCCCACCCCTCAGGAGTTCTGAAAGAGAAGAAGTCTTTCTCAGATCAGCTCCCATCCTGGTCCCTTGCCACAGTCCCATGTTTGTGGAATCTTTCTAGGTCCCAACATTGTGACAAGTGGGAAGGGCTCTGAGGGGACCGAGTAGGGTGGAGTAGAGGAGAAGGGCAGGACCGCATCCTGGATGCCCACCAGCTGTGCCGGCTGTCATGTCCACGTGTTCACTGACCAGTACAGCTGGAGGCTCTCTCCCCGTCCCGGCTCCCAGGGAAGCACCAGCACTTACGCAGCCAGCCACACCTTCACTGCCCACCCCACATGGCGACAAATGGCAGAAGCGAGGAGGCCACAGTATCGGGCATCACACCTGGGAATACTGTAGGGCAAGTGGCTCTGTCCCCCACCTGACCTGGGACCAGTGTCTCCCAGGAACATCCTGCGCCTCGCTCGCTCCCCCTTCCTCCCTCTCTCCCTCCTCCGTCCCTCTCTCTCATCCTCCTCCCCCCCAGTGCTCTTTTTTCAAGCATTTAGGGAGATTTAGGGAGGGATTCCTTCTGTGCTAGGTACTCAGGTCACAAAGATGAAGGCTGACCTGGTTCCTTTACCCTGGAGAGTGGGCTGTCCTTAGTGACTGACTTCTAAAGAAGAGAATGTGGTAACACTGATGGTGTGTGACCTCTGGGGTTAGGGCACAGAATGCACTGACGCTTCCTCCTCCTCTCTCTCTCCCTCTCTCATCGCTCACTCTGGAGGAAGCCAGCTGCCAGGCTGTGAGAGAATGCTCAAGCAGCCCCATGGAGAGACCCACAGGGTGAGGCACTCCCGCTGACGATGGCATGGGAGGGAGCCATCTTGGAAGCAGGTTATCCAGCCCCAGCCACACCTTCAGATGGCTGCAGTCCTGGCCGACAGCTTGAGCACAACTTCATAAGAGACCCCAAGCCAGAACCATCCAGCAGAGACATTCCAGGGTTCCTGACCCACAAAAACTGAGGTTATAAACTGTTTTAAGCCACTAAATTATGGGGTAATTTATTTCATAAGTATAAATAAGCAATATAGACATCAACACCTGGCTGTATAAACTATAGGGGGTCAAGAGGTGACTTGCTGACTGAAGCCCCTAAAAGCCCAGGTTGATGTGATCAAAATTCTGCTCCCTCACATGACAAGCTCCAGAAACTGAGACGTCCCTAACAGGCTATTATGCTTCTGTAGGAAAGATCAGAGACTCATCCTATATCCCTTTATAAAGCCCAGGTTGATGTGATCAAAATTCTGCTCCCTCACATGACAAGCTCCAGAAACTGAGAAGTCCCTAACAGGCTATTATGCTTCTGTAGGAAAGATCAGAGACCCCTCCTATATCCCTTTACAGCTCCAGAAACTGAGACGTCCCTAACAGGCTATTATGCTTCTGTAGGAAAGATCAGAGACTCATCCTATATCCCTTTATATCTTGGCTGACAGGAAGCTCATGGCTCAGAGTGTTGCTCAAACACTGGACTCCTGTTAGTGTAAGTCCGGGGATATTTGTTCCCCCACCCCTGTATAACTTTTTCATTTTTCTATATTTACTTTAAATGTCTAGTTATATGAGCCTTTTGAGATAAAACATATCATTTTGCAAAAAAAGGTGGGCATGAATGAAAAATAAATCAATGAATAAATGAAAGAAGTAAAGGAATAAAGGGAATTAATGAATAAGGAGAAATAGAGAGGCAGGATGAGATGCCCCCCCCCCCCCAATACCTGCACTGACTCCCACGAGCAGTCTTCCCAGCATGATCATCTCAAAGGAGCCTGCTTTGCGGCTGAAGCCAAACAGGATCGCTGCAGCCACCACAAAGATGTTATTCACCAGGAGGGACGTCTTCCTTGGGAGAAGTGGAACACAGGCAAGAGAGGCTGTGGTTCAGTCCAGAGGGACCGTCTCTGGGAACCCATCTTTGCAAATCCAGTGAGCTCTGATCAGACACACAGACCTGTGTGTATGTGTGTGTACCATTCAAGGAGGCTAAGCTCTATGAATGGAAATGACCACCGGCCATTGTACCTAGGATCACTCATTGTATGCCTTGAGGGGCATATCCCATTCCCCTTCACCAGTATACCCCTAAATTACTCTCCTTTCTACCGGCACCACAGTTTGAAATGACAGAACTTATCTTATGGCTTTTCCCCTTCAGATTAAGCATTGTTCTCCCCAAACTCCTTCAAAAAATGAGGGAACTGACAGATAATTTCTCAGACTCAATAAAACCCTAGGGAGGAAGAACAGTGGCTTCTAGAGTAAGGAAGGAGAGGCAAGGAAAGCCAAGTACAGTTCGCTCACGTTTTCCTCCAAGTATTATAAAGTCACTTCTCAGAACCTTCTGGATGGCTGAATGTCCCAACACTTAGGTCAAGGGACAGACTCCAAACCAAGGAGGAGACACTGGAAATGTCACCATGATGAAGCATCAGATTTGGGCTCCTGATATTGAGCTCGTAAGTGCTGTCAAACAGATCACCCAGGAGAGCTCCCTGTGGATTGTATGGTTCACTGTACTAATAGGGAAACTGAACACCAGAGGAGGCCAGTATTCTGCCCAAAGCCAGAATATGAGTCAAAGCTCAGGTTTCCTGTGCCTACAGAATGGAAAATGACAGATTATAACAAACTTGATCCAGTAGTAACTCCAATTGTAACTATTAATTGCAATTGTAACAACCTATGATTTCCTCACTGGAATTAGTAAATACCATTAATAATAATAATAAATTATTTTGATCTGGTGAATTCATTTTGTTCCATTTCAGACAGACATTGGCCAGCCACCAAAAAAAAAAAAAAACCATAGACAATACCAGCAATACTTAACTTTCACTTGGCAGAGACAGTAATACACCTTTACCAACCTGCCTTAAGTATATAGCAGCTCTCTAGCTGTGGGCCACAACCTACTCGACAGGGACCTGTGCATCCCCCAGGGCAGCCTGCTGGCCCACCACTTTGATGAGCTCATACTGAAAGGGCCTGGAGAAGAGGAAGCAGCCAGTGCACCAGATGTCTTGGTAAGGTACAAGCATGACAAGAGTGGAAGATTAAAAATGAGAGAGGGCCTGCCATATCGATGAAGTTCCTGAGGTCTAGTGGACTAAGATATGTCAGCATATTTCCTTCAAACTGCATGACAAATCGCTGCATCTTGGTTCCCTTTAAGAGGAGGAACAAATCTCAAAGAGCTTCTTTTCATTTTGAAGGTAGCATGTACCACGTTGGGGGTTGTGTTCTGACACATTAACCAGGTGACTTGAAAATCTGGCAGCTCTGAGTGGAGCTAAGCAAGAGGAGAATTCTCTAGTGGGTCAAGGCCAAATTCAAAGAGCTCTGCCTCCTAAACTTTTTTTTTTGGTGGCTGGCCAGTATGAGGATTCAAACCCTTGACCTCCCCTTGAGCCTTTAGACCTAGGAGATCCTATGGTGCTTGAAGTGTCTATGGCAGTTAGACTACTCTAAAAGGAGGATCACAATGCACAAAATCTAAAATTTCTGAGTAGAGCTACTCTCCTTCAGCAAATTACTGTCCTTTTAATGATAAATAGCTCCTGGCCTTGTCACCAGGTCATTGTGGGGAATAAAACACCAGACCATGGGACACCAGGTGGCCATGTACCCATCATGAACTGCATGCCATATGACATGCCTGTGCTAAGGTTGAATGTGCCTGGTAGCACTCCATCAATGAATAAAAGTGATATACAACGAATTTGCCCCATGTTGGTTCCAGTTTCCCATAAGTAGGTTATTCACATCAGCATGGCCCTAAAAGATATTGAAGGAGTTAAACCCTTCCTGAATGTGCCTGGTAGCACTCCATCAATGAATAAAAGTGATATACAACGAATTTGCCCCATGTCGGTTCCAGTTTCCCATAAGTAGGTTATTCACATCAGCATGGCCCTAAAAGATATTGAAGGAGTTAAACCCTTCCTATAAGACAGAATTTTGAGCATGGAATTTTGTCCTTTTTTCAAAGGGTTTGGTTGGACAAAGTCTTAGATGAAGCAGTATTTGAAGACTGGTTTCAACAGTGTAGGGAAAGGGTACAAAGATGGATCTCTCAGAATTGGCTCAGATCCTGAAAATATACATCTGTGTTCCTGCTCACCAGAAGTCCCCTGCCACTGCAGAAGAGACTCTTCATAATCAAATGGACAGGATGACCCTCTCTGTGGACAGCACTCAACTGCCTTCCTTGACCAGCCTAGTGCTTGCTCAGTCTGCTGATAAACAAAGCAGGTAGGGTGCGGGAACAGGAAGTGCACACAAGCTCCACAGCAGGGGTTTTTATCACCAGGCTGACTAACCAACCTGCTACCCCACCCAGCCAGCCCTGAGCACCCAATAATGGCAACAAATTTCAGGGCTCCTGTCACCTACCGGGTAGAAGAACTACACTAGATTCCTGCCACTGAGGATGGGACCGTAGTTTGGTGCACCTGGCACAGGCATATGTGCTGAATTCGAATTAGCCATTCCTCCCCTTCATGCTATGGCAGTACCATTCTCCTAAGTGAGGACATGGCATTTGCCCTTTCTGCCATGTGGGGACATAGCGACAAGACGCCAGAGGATGGGAGTCACACAGCAACGGCCTCGTGACTGCCTGCAAAAACCAGGCTAGAACCTCTGTCTGTATTTCCAGGCTTTCTGTATCATATGCTTTAAAATAAATTTACGTACTACTTTCCTTTTCCTCAATGAGTTTTTTCCTGCTCTTTCTTCTTCTTTCCTCCTCCTCTAGCATGTCTTGATGGCAGTTAAGTTTGCTATTAAGTGCAGAGGAAGCACTTACCTTCCCAGTGTGATGGCCAGGGGGCCTGCAAGCAGCGCTCCAAAGAGGCCCCCCAGAGGGTAAAGAGACACGATGAGGGACCACACAAGCAGAACCAGGTGGTCCAGCAGTGGCCCACCAGTCCGTGCCTGCCATGTCTCATTGGTGAATTCCTGAATGTGCTGTGGAAAGAGATGCCAGTCAGCCCTCTGGGGAGGAGGAGTGTGGTTCTGGACAAGACAGGCCTTTTCCCCAACAGGGCTCCATGCCCCTGCAGAGCAGGCACCAAGTGTCCTGAGCAATACTGCTCCCCACAGCGCAGGAACAAACTCGCCTGAGCCCCTCCCGTGTGCAGGGCGCTATGCTGGTTTCTTCCACATGCAATAGCTCCTGTTGCCTAGAGCTGGACACTCTCCATTTGCCCCTCTCTGGGAAAACACTGTTTCTCTACACACACAACATTTCTGACAACAAATGTGTGGGTTTTCACCACACCAAGCAATTCTCCAACTCTTTGGACGCCAGCTAGATGCACTATAATTTAATCCTGACACTATCTACCTGGAGTTAGCATCAAATCCCACAAGTCAAAGGGCTCAGTCTCACAAGACTGGCCCACTTCAGACGCCAATTGCTAGTCCAGGCCTCCTGTACTTCTAACCGACCAGCTATAAATCAGGGGTTCTTATGACCCTCCCCGTGGGTTTGGTAATTTGCTAGAGCAGCTCACAGAACTCAGGAAGGCACTTTACTTTCGTTTACTGGTTTATTATATAGGATACAACTCAGAAAGGACCAGATGGAAGAGATACATAGAGCAAAGTCTTGGGGGTGGTGCTCGGAGTTTCCGTGCCACGTCCAGGAGCACCACCTTCCCAGCACTTCAATGCGCTCCCAGACTGGAGCTCATCAAATCTTGCTGTTCAAGAGTTTTTGTTTGTTTGTTTTTGATTGTGCATTTTCAAATTTAATGGATGAATCAAGAGTTTTATAGAGCGTAATCTTCAGCCCTCCCTCCCCTTCTCAGAGGCCAGGGGGTGGGACTGAAAGTTCTGACCCTCTAATCACTTGGAGTTTCTGGTGACCAGCTCCATCCTGAGGCTCCCTACCTAGGAGCCTCACTCTAAGTCACCTCATTAGCATAAACTCACATATGACCGAAAGAGGTTCCTCACAAGTAACAAAAGACACTCCTATCACTCAGGAAATTCCAAAGTTTTCAGGAGCTCTGTGCTGATAACCAAGGAGAAAGACCACATGTATTTCTTATTACACTACACCCTCCCAATCCACTGTAGCCCCTTCCCACCCTGCTTTTGCCCCAGGATGCCACCTGTAAGGCCCACATCAGTGGCTCTCTTGCTGACTGGCTTTCTGCTGGGCTTGGCCAATGGTGAGTGCCAGCAGGACATCAGAGGAAGCAGGAGTGGGAGGTAGAGGTGTTTGTCCCCTGGCTCCTTCCCTGTGTGGTCACCTCAGGCTGGCTGCGACCCTCTTAACGGAGCCTACACCACATGGCTCCTTTGGTAACTGCTCCTTGTGCTGTGTCTTCTGGGGTAGGGGCGGCAGCCACTGAGGTGCTGCTAAGTCCACATTACCACACTCTCCCTTGTTGTGTGCCTTCTCTGCACCACACTACTCAAGTCTTTGTGCATCACCCTTTGTGGTATCTAAACCTACTTGACTTGTCTTGAGTGTGCCATGTGTTTCCTTGGGACCCTGACTGTGACAAGCCCTCAGATGTGTGCCATTAGATACACATTACTTTGTTAGATACACATTAGGCCCAGAGAGGTGAAATGACTTGCCCATGGCTTCAGCCACAGGTCAGGGCTGCACGCAAGTAGTTTGGACTCCCTAGAGCCCCATCCCCCAGAGCTGTCCCTTCAGGTGAATGAGTGGAAGCCCCAGAGTTAGGAAAGACTGTGCATGGGGAAGACCTGGCCACTCTTCCCTTGGTTAAAAGTGAAATCTCAGTCTTAGGCCTCCCAACAGGATGTGAGGGAGGGCAGAGGGTGTAGGTGTTGGGTCAGCTCTCCCCTGCCCTAGCCAGCTCGGGGTGATGGCTGTCAGCCTGGTGCCTGCCAGGTGCCTCTGGGGGAGGAACTGTCCAGGGGAGCTGAGCCCAGGGCCAGCCTCCTCTGACCTTGGCTGGAACCCCTTAAGAGTGACACTGACAAAGATTCTCTCCTTGACCAACTCTGCTCAGACTCTTCTGACCTCTTTTTCGACTGGGCCTCAACTTTTGAGCTTCTGTGTTTGTCTCTGCATTGTCAATTTTAGCAAGAAGCCTGCTAAGTTGGTTTAGCTAGAATCCCCCATCCTCCATATCTGATCACCCCTGATATCTAATCAGGCTCCTCATCCTCCACCATCCTTCAAGTGATGTCTGACCACCCTAGCCTGTCTTCAGCAAGAATCCTGTCAGGTCATTTTAGCCAGAATCCCTCTTACCTCTGATATTTACTCTTAGTAATTTTCTATCCACTGATCCCTGTAACTGTTTTCCATTAAAATTTATTCCCTGTAAATTGCTTGTTCTTTCAGTAAATTTCCATAACTAACCTCTCACTCTATTTCTCCTTGTCTGCCTTTTAAGATAACACCTCTGGGGCAGAAGTCACAAGATGTTTGCCCAGGGTGTT
>NW_007726535.1:263532-267515 GCF_000696425.1 Galeopterus variegatus | reverse complement strand
TGTCTGCCTTTTAAGATAACACCTCTGGGGCAGAAGTCACAAGATGTTTGCCCAGGGTGTTTTGCAGAGGCTTTGGAGTTAGCATGGCCCGACACAAACTAGGCCAACTGGTTGAGCCTGCGGACCTCCACTCAGCCTATGGGAAAGTCCCATGAGTGAGGCCAAAGCTTCACCTCCAGATCATGCTAATGCCACCATTTTTTGAATATGCAACCCATGAAGAAGCATGTATACAGCTTATGCCTGCACAGATTGCTGAAACCAATCACCATCCCCCATGCCTTGCACTACCCCTAACCACTTCCTCATAAATCCTTCTTTCCTGCTATTGAGAAAATGGATTTGATATATTTTTTTTTTCCTCCCATCTCTGGCTTGGTGGCCTTGCAAATAAACCTTTTTATCTGCTGCAAAGACCAGCGTCAGTATTTGGCTTGCTGTGCATCAGACAACAAGCCCTGTTTGGTACACCCCCACCCTACTCCTTGACTATAAATTTGCACTTGCCTATGTTGTATTCAGAGTCAAGTCCAATCTCTCTCCCCCACTGCAGGACCCCACTGTGGTGGTCCCTACACCTATTGCCATGGCCCCCCTTGAATGAAGTCTTCCTTATTGTGCTTTAACAAACGTCATTGAATAATTTTTCTTTAACAGTTAGAATAATATATTTTCTTTAATACCATACAGCAGGTTAGGGAGAGCTTCTGAGCCCAAGAAAGTCTCATTCGCAGGGGCTGGTGATGGCCCCCAGCAGGTGAAGTCTTGAGAGTGCCCTGCCATATATGGATTCCTCTCCAGTCTGAGAGTCAGCATTGAAGTGGGCACTAAATGTTTGCTGAATGAATAAATAAAATAAACCAATACAACCAGCTCAGACCTCCCTTTCTGAGCTCTCTCATCTTATCCTTTCTTTAAGGTGGTGGGCTGCTATTAATTGTGTTCTGCCCTGAATATGCTCCCATCTCTATCTTCTGCTAATAGACATTTCTTTGGGGAAGTTCTCTCTGGTTGTCAATTACAGCCTGTAATGCCCCCATAAAGGTGATCACATGACCCAGATATGGCCAGTCAGACTCTTCCCAGACCTTGCAAGACTTTTGTTTCCAGATGGCACAAAGTGAATCTGGTGACAGTTGCTCTCTTGCCCACTGGGTGGAGAACTGTGCTCTTCTGTCACAGCTCCGTCCTGGGGTCTGGTGCCTGTAGCCCCTCCCCCCATGCTGCGCACAGCCTCACATCCTTTACAGCTACATGACCAGACACTTGCTCTTCTTCCTTAAGCAAGTTAGGGGTGGGCTTCTATCACTGGGGCTGAAAGATTCATCTTTTTCAGTCACTCACTGAACATCAACTTGGGCCAGACCAGTGTCAGGTGCTGGGGACTCAAAGATGACTCAGACAAAAACAGCCAACACACAACCTGAGTGATGACAGCCCACACCAAGGGCTGGGGAGGGAAGGACGCTTTCAGGAAGGTGGTGATATTTGGGATAGTTCTTGAAGGGCTTCTGCAGGTGGGACTGAGTGGGCTTCCCCGTGGAAGGAGGCTCAGAGGAAAGGGCTGTGTCATGGATACTTGGGGACGTACATTTAATCTGCTTTATCAGAGTTGGGAGAACAAAGCTGGGAGACAGAAAGAAAGATGCTGACCCCAGGAGACTTTGAACTTCAGGTGGATGAGTCAGTCCTTACTCCTATAGGCACTGGGGAGCCACAGAACATTTCTGGGCTGGGGAGTGGTTTTCCACACTTGAGGAGATTGAGAAGGGGAGAGTCCGAGAGCAGGGAGGCCAGTGAAGAGGCTGGGCTAGTGATCCAGGCAGGATCAACGGGGTCTGAAGTGGGTCATGACAGAGACACGGGGAGAAATGGCTGAATACTAGAGGTAGTTGGGAGGGACTTGGTGCCTGAGAAAGCAAGGGAGGAATCAACGCTAACCCCCATCACCAGGTAGAAGGTAGAGTCATCTGCTTAGATTAGGGACTCAGGAGGATGTGTGGGTTTGGAGGAGGACGCAAAGTTCAGTTTGAACCTGCAGGAGCCTGTGGGACATCCCAATGGAGAGGGACATGTGAGAGAAAGTACCATTAAGTGGATGCTGGGTGAAGCCCTGCAGTTGGCAGCTGCTGGCCCTTGCCCAGCACCCACTCAGATGGTGACGGTGGGCACAGAAGGTACATACCAAGGTTGGGGCATTGATGATGGAGAGGTTGTAGCCAAACTGAAAAGTCCCACCAATGCCAGCTGCACAGATGGTGAAGAGCAGGACCCTGCCCTGAATCTGAGAAGAGAAGAGGAGACAGAGAGTGACCAATAACAATCTCCATTTCCCTCCCTGGGCCAGACCTACCAATTATAGCACTGTGATTTATCTAAACCAGGCAATGATGGCTCCAATGTGCAGATGAGGAAACTGAGGCATGGAGGGGAGGAGTTGCCTCGGTCATGAGGCTGGCAGGTAGCAGAGGAACCAAGCTTCCTACTGTGAGTCCAGAACTCCACTACACCCTCACCCACTCACCCCTACCAACATTCTTCTGAGATGCAGAGCAGTTCCCAGCCCTCCTTGCTGGGCTGCCCCTGGGCATGTCTGCTGTGGTTTAGGAGGACAATCCCCTGAGCTGGGACCCCAGTGGAGTGCAGCTCTGCCCCTGGCAGGACAGCAGTCCCTGAGCTCCAATGACTCACCCCAGGGAAACATCCTTCAACAGAGTGGTTGGGCTGCAAGAATCTGATCACGTGGACCTACAGGTTTGGGGACTTGGGGAGCATATGGAGCAGCAGAGAGGCTGCCACAAATGGCAGAGGTGCCTGGGTCCCCATGCTGGGTCTGCCTGTACTCTCTCATCTTCTCTGAGTCGCTTCCTCAACTGAACCTGGAGATAATAACGCCTACCTCCAGGCTGGGCACATGTGTGCCATGCACATTTGGTACAGTAAAGGACAGCTTTTCACCCTAGTACAACACCCTTAGAGATGGAGAAAAGAGTTCCTCAAAGAACCCAGCCACAAGGACTCAGCGCCTTGATGGCCCATCCCATTTAGTTGGTATTTTTTTTTAGGAATTCACAATCTTATTTATATTTTTCCTTTTATAATTTTAATTACAAAATGACAGATTCATTAAAGGTTTTGAAAATTTAGTGTATATTGAAAGGTCTCCACTCTCCCAAAGGTACAACAATGAGCTGCTTCCAACAGATACTT
Source organism: Galeopterus variegatus (assembly GCF_000696425.1). NCBI lineage: Eukaryota > Metazoa > Chordata > Mammalia > Dermoptera > Cynocephalidae > Galeopterus > Galeopterus variegatus. The sequence continues at coordinate 264,305 of NW_007726535.1, read as the reverse complement.
TCCCAGGCATTCACAAAGTAGTCAGCCTTGCAAAAATCAAATCATTGATCTCTGACTGAAAAAAAGTCACACTGCCTTTCTTTTTCTGGCAAATGGTCCTGCAGATTTAAAGTCCTGCTAGTAAAATTTATTATTATTTTTTTCTGAATACTTAGTACAAATTTCACGACAGAAGGATGTTTGGCTGAAGAACTTCCAGAATCTGTGGACTATTTATTCATTCATCAGTCAAATCTGAGTACCTGTGCCGGCCAGGAAGTGTTCTGGGTGCAGCACAGGCAGAGAAAAGACATATGTGTCTTCTCCATTAGGTAAGATACTGTGCTGGGGGGTGGGGGAGCAGAAGAAGTGGCTATGGAGGGCAGGATCCTGCTGAAGATCTTGCCACAGGTCTGGAAGTGGGCTGCTGACAGGAGCCTGGCTACCCATAGTTCCCATAAGGCCTAAGTTACTTCCTCCCCTAAGACAGCAGAGTTGCAGAAAGTAGCAAGAGACACAGCGTTTGATGACAACTGAGCCCATGTGGCAGGGGATGCTAACAAGTCTCCAAGGCCAGAGGAAATTATTTAATTCAATGAGATTGGGCGTGGAGATTACCTAGTTTCATGCCTGGTCATAGCAAGCATTCAAATATTAGCTAAAGGGCTGGCTGGTTAGCTCAGTTGGTTAGAGGGTGGTGTTACAAAACCAAGGTCAAGGGTTCAGGTCTCCATACCCACCAGCTGCCAAAAACAAAACAAGCAAAAAAAAAAAAAAAAAAAAAAAAAAAAACA
>NW_007726535.1:258788-262878 GCF_000696425.1 Galeopterus variegatus | reverse complement strand
ATGGACAACAAATCTACTGTTCTAGGTGCTAGGGATATAGCAGTGAACGAGGGACAAAATCTGCGACCTCACAGAGCTTTCCTTTCAGAGGGGCAAGACAGGCAATTGCAAAATAAACAAGCAAGCTGGTGCGACACGTTAGCTGGTGCTCCGAAGACATAAAACAGGGGAAGGAGACAGGGAGTGCTTGCACAGGGTGGTGCTATTTTAAATAGAGTGGTCTGGGAATAAGGCCTGAGGAGATGACATTTGCGCAAAGACTTTAAGGAAGTGAGGGAACGCAGTATGCAGATATCTGAAGGAAACCGGTCAAGGTTGGGGAGAACCCACAGATGTGGTGGGCATCGTGGGCAAATGCTCTGGCTGCCCCCATTCCCTCTGTGAGGCACGACGCCAGGTCGGAGCTGAGAGAGAGCATGGAGGAGAAGAGGGGCCAGGGTGGGAAACAGTCACAGAGGGGGCGAGTGGCCATGACTGCAGCGCTCAGGGGACACGACTGGTAGGCACGAGGACCCGAGGGCGATGCAGGCATCATGCTGGGGGTGGGGCGGGGGTAGGGAATGCTAGACTGGGATGCCCTGGGCCCAGCAACCTTGCACTGGCTCACAGACCATCCCCGGGCGTGAACGCCTGCTTATGCTCATCTGAGCCTAGCACCCAATCCACTGTACATACAAGCACAAGATATTTTGTACATTTGATGCAACGCCTGCGCTGGGCGGGTTTCGGAATTCAGACCTTTCCAGATCGCAGGACAGATTCTAGCATCCGGGGGGATGAAGGCCCTGCTTGGGCCGGCTCTCTCGCAGAGACCTTGCCCACCATGTGGTGCAAGGTAGGCGGGACGCGTGCGCGCTGAGGGGAAGACGCTGCAGAGGGATCCGCGCGGAGGAGTTTCGAGAGGAGCAAAGCGACGGAGGGAGAAAAGGCGGCGCAAGCGCAGTGGGTGTTGAGGGGGAAGACTGACGGCTGAGAGAGCTCCGGCGTGGCCAGCGCGCACGGCCGACTCAAGCGCGGGCGCACAGGGTATTAGGGAGCCAGGGGGCGCCGCGACTGGGCGACCACTTGGGTCCGAGGCCGGGCGGGCGGCCCTTGTTTATCCTCCATCCTGCCCTTTCCGCAGCTCTGAGGCTGAAAAGCCACGCTCGCCGTACTCGACTGAGCTCGGGGCTCGCCTCTGTAGATGGGAAAGGAGCTACGGCTGAGGTCCTTCCAGCCAGCCTCCTCCATGTCCCCTGCAGTCTCAGCATGCGACTCTAATCCCTGCACTCCCGAGTCCTCACCCGAAATCCCGGCCCTCCCCCTCCGCCTCTGGCCTGAATCTTTGCCGGCCCCTGCCTCGCTCCTCCTCGGACCCCCCCGCCACCCTTTGCGTACCCCTCAGCCCGGCCTCCTTTTACCCGACCTGGAGACCCTGCCCGCCACCAGGACCTATGAGGCCTCCGGGCGCTCTCGGAGGACCGAAGCCTTGATTCTGCGCAGACACCCTCTTGCCGCCCCGCCCCCCCCCCTCCAGGTGTTTCCATCTTTCCGGAGAGGAGGGACAGAATTAGGAGGGACCGAAAGGAAGACCCACCAGTCTCTGGAGCGCTCTCATCTGTCCGTCCTGGGCAGAGCCGTTGACTTGGCGGAATGCGGAGAGAACCGGTCACGGGTTGCAGCCAGGGATCCTGGTCAGGGAGCTTGGCGATGAGGAGCCACAGTGTCCACTAGGCCGGATTAATCTTTTATAACTCAGGGCTTCTCAGGCCCTGCATGGAATCCAGGAGTTGGACAAAGGCCAACTGAAACCAGACTTCCCAAATACGCTATTTGTCGTCACAGAAACACAGAGCTGAAAGTAACCTTTAGAAGTCATCTGAGCAAAGACTGTGATAGTGCAGGTACTAGTATCTCCACTGCTCATGCTTGATTTTTACTTGATTTTTGCTGCTCTGATCTTAAAGTAATTGCTAGAAGCATCATGCGTTTTAAAGGAAAAACACAACAAATAAAATATTAGCACTTATGAATGAGTATTTTATTGCACGCTTTCTCTGCATCTATGGAGGTGATCATTTGGGTGTTTTCTTTTCATCTGTTTGAGATCCACTTACACCAATAGACTTTCTAGTGGTAATCCATCCTTGAATTCTTGGGGTAAACACAATTTGCTCACGATAGTTATTGTTGCCACTAATACATTATTGGTTGCAACTGCTAATATTTTGTTTTTATTTATTTATTTTTTTGTCCTTTTTGTGACCGGCCACACCGCGCTCAGCCAGTGAGCGCATCCCACCGGCCATCCCTATATAGGATCCGAACCCGCGGCGGGAGCGCTGCTGCACTCCCAGCACCGCACTCTCCCGAGTGCGCCACGGGCTCGGCCCTTTGTTTTTATTTTTAAAAGTTTTCTTTCTTTCTTTTTTTGGCAGCTGGCTGGTACTGGGATCTGAACCCTTGACCTTAGAGTTATTAGCAGCATGCTCTAACAAAGTGAGCTAACCAGCCAGCCCTGAACTGCCCAAGTTCTGAAGCGACTATTCTAACTCAAACCAGAGAAGTGACACCAAGGGAAGAAGGAAAGCCAGCCATGAGGTGCAGCTCTGAGCCAGGCTCTCGCCTGCTGTGAGAGGACCATGTGCTGCAAGAGAGAAGAACTGGGGAGTTTCAGTCCTGCCTCTGCCTCTTACAGCTCTATGACCTTGTGCAAGGGAGTCACTAAACCTCAGTTTCTTCCTCTGAGAAAGGCTGTTGTTAGGATCAGGGCTGTTGATGTTGATGAGAACACCTAAGACGACAGCAGAATGAACACTTAGAGGAAAGAATCTCAATTAGTGGACATCAACTGTGGCAGCAGCTGAGGTGGAGAATGGAAGAGCCATTTGGGGCAAGGGACCTTCTAACAACCCCAGTAACCACAAGACACTGTACGTAATCTGAGGAAGAAAAGCAAGAAGGACATGGCACGTGCTCAGCACCGACTGTGTGCTTCTCTGTCTGTTCCCGGTTACCCACCCCACAACAAAATCCTCTCAGAGGACAGGAACCAGCAGCCCTCTGAACCAGGCAGGAATAGGACCACAAGGAAAGAACCCAGAGGCTGCCTGGATCATAGATGAGTCCCTTGCAAATGAGGCATGAATTCTTCCAGGTCATTTAAAAGCCAACAGATTTGACAAAGTCCGGCAGAGTCCTTTGGATGATAACATGGTTCTAGTATCATCAGAAACATTTTGCCACAGACAATGCCTTTTCCTGCTCCTCAGTGCAGAGTTACAGTCTGGCATTGTGGGAAGAGCAGAGTAGCCCATGGGATGGGGCCAGCACGATGGCCCTGCCGCTGTGGGACCTGGGCAAGTCAATTGAGTTCTCTGAAACTCGGTATCCTCTTCTGTAAAAACAAGACAAATGTATCCACCTCCCAAATCTGCTGCAAGGATGAGAAGAGACTTTTGGCATGAAAGCCTCAACTGCTAATATTTCACTTAGATAGATTTATTATTTTTTCAAAACAACCATTGCTTCTTTTCCCCTTAAAAAATCAGCCAGCCCATGGTTCACTTGGGAGAGTGTGATGCTGATAACACCAAGGCCGCGGGTTCGGATCCCTATATAGAGATGGCTGGTTAGCTCACTTGGGAGAGCGTGGTGCTGACAACACCCAGTCAAGGGTTAAGATCCCCTTACCGGTCATCTTTAAAAAAAAAAAAATCAGTGACAAATGATGTGCTAATAAATGGTGCTAGGATAATTGGTTATACGGGGAAAATGAAATTGGATCTCTGTGTCACCCCATACACAAAAATCATTCCAGGTGCACACAAACCTAATGCAAAAAGCAAGCTCTAAACATTTTAGAAGAAAGTGTGGAATACCTTTATAACCTCAGGATAAATAAGGATAAACCAAACAGGTTTTTTCTTTATTTTTTTGGTGGCTGGCTGGTAAGGGGATCTGAACCCTTGACCTTGGTGTTACCAGCACCACACTCTCCCAAGTGACCTAACCAGCCAGCCTCAAACAGGCTTCTTATGAGGATTTAACCTCATTAAAGTTAAAAATCTGTGTCAAGGGCCGACCCGTGGTGCACTCAGGAGAGTGCGGC
>NW_007726535.1:256938-258084 GCF_000696425.1 Galeopterus variegatus | reverse complement strand
AATGAGGGAAATAAAATGGGCAAAGGACATGGACTGGGAATTTACAGATGAAGAGACTGAAATGGCCAAAATAATGAATGGAAAGATGCTCACCTGCATTAGTAACCAGGAAATGCAAATTACGTCCACCACAGCATGTTTCACGCAGCTTAAGTCTGGCTATGCCAAGTGTTGCTCAGGGTGCTGTAGTTGGAATGCTCATGTACTGGTGATGAAAATGTAAACCGATGCAGTGACTTTGAAGAGCTATTTGAGCATATCTAATAAACTGAAGTTGCAAATACCTCTCAACCCAGCAGTTCCACTCCTGGGTTTGCCTTGGAGGAACTCTTAATCCCATGCTCAAGAAGTTCTGTTCACAAATGTAGCATTGTTTGTAACATGGGAAAACTACAAACAACCGAAATGTCAATCATCAAGAAAATGGAGAAATAAATTGTGGTATAAGTAGTGGACTAAAGGAACAGTATTAACACAGGTGAGTCACAATGCTGCGTGAATAAAGTTACACTATATTGCCTTTATATTAAGTTTGGAAATATACAAAACCCTGCCTACTGTCGTGTAGGAATACAGGTATGGGGATAAGTGCCAAATTCAGAATTGGATTTACCATTGAGTCCAGACCTCGCCAGGCTGGGCTCAACCCACCACTGCTACGATAATACCTGGTCGCCCCGTGTTCTCTCTGAAATGCTCCTGGACGCCCTACACACACCCCACCTCGCCAGAGTCAGGGCCCCTGGTGTGTGAATTCCCCAGCCATTAATTACTATCCTTTAGCCAGCAAGCTTGAGGTTTCTCCTTAGCAAAGATTAACTAGGAGTTTAACCTTGAGTATATTAAAGTCATAACTGTATTTGTAGCATCCCAGTGCTCACATCCGCCCTGTGTGGCGCCTGGTGCTGATTTCTAATGCTCTCAACAGCCCACACGTGGCTGGTTTCAGCCTCTATACAAAGGGAGTCCCTGAGACTCCACGAGGTCAAACACGAGCGCCCTAACTCTGCAATCCGACTGGGAGTTTGGAGCTCGTCTTCCTCAGATTGCCAAATCCCACTTGTCTACCCTCCAGGGTGGGTAGCTCCCGCCCGCTTCGCCCCCAAAGCAGCACCAAAGCACAGGAGTTGGGGCAGGGGTGGGGGG
>NW_007726535.1:230192-256349 GCF_000696425.1 Galeopterus variegatus | reverse complement strand
GGGGCAGGGGTGGGGGGGTGTCGACTCTTCCAGCTCTCGGCTTCCCGCATTTGATTCTCACCGAGTCTGTTTCCCAGGTGAGAAGGCGGAGGAGTGAGGTGAGCAGCCCACAGCCACCAGCGGTTCATGCTCCTTCCCACACGCTAGGGCCTCTTACTCTGCAGATGGGGAAACTGAGGCCCCGAGCGCACAGGGATCCGGCACACGGCAGGAAACAGGAAGGCGCGCAGCTCATACTAAACACAACCGGGCGAAGCTGGCTGGCGATATTGACTCCCGCCCCGGAGCCCGCCGGCCTTTCTGCTCCTGTGCCTGCAGAAGTGGCGGGGCCGCCTCCCCGACCCGGGCCCGTCTCAGAAAATGCCCGTGCCGGGCGCGAGCTTTGTCCCCGGGCTTCCGCCTGCTCGAGGAGAACGCAGCGGCCCCGCCCCCCACTCCCGGTATTTCGGCGACACCGGCTCCGGCCGCGAGGGGGCGACAGAGCCCAGGCTCTGCCGGGGCCGGCACCACCGAGCCCCGCCCCTCCTGACGGCTCCGCGGTGGCAGTGAGACAGGAGGTCCGGCCCGCGCACCGCCGCCTGGGTGGCACTTCATCGGGAGAGCTGCCCGCTTTCTGTCTAGCCCTCCCTGCCCCTCAGCCCCTGGGCGCCCGAGTTCTGGCCGTTGTCCCCGGGCCCAGGCCCCCGCCCACCCCGGGGCGATTTCACTTCCTCTGTCCTCACACCCAGCTGTGCCAGGTGGGCCAGGCCTTGGGCCACAGCTGAGAAGCCTGGCGAGAAGCCACGGCGAATGGGCTCAGTGGGCTGAGCGGCTCTGGGCCGGCCTCTTGGCGTCGTTGGGCCTCAGTTTCCTCATTTGTCAGTGGGGTTGAGAACGATGTGGTGTCCGAGGAAGTTCTGCAGAGCCCAAGCAGCCTGTTGCTCCATGTGACTGAAGGACACCCGAAGGCCTCTCTTGCTTGTAGCATTCCCTATTCCTCCCACTTGGACTGGTATTTCTGCCCACCCCAGGAGCCTCCTGAGAGGACAGTTGGCCAGAGGTCGGGAGGCCTGCTGACCTTGCACACCAGGCTGCAGGGAGGACAGTGAGCCACCTTTGAGCACAGCAGGCCGGCCACAGGCCTGGCTGCAGCTGACACCAATGGGACTCCTGCAGTCCTAACAGGTACTTCTGTCGGAGCCTGCTTGCTCCCCTGTAAAATGGGGACATCATAACAGCTGACCTGCCCACTGCACAGGCGCTGTGCCCTCGGGCCCCTGTGTGTCTATTGCCCCTCCCTGGACCGGGCATCCTGAGGACTGACACCAGGCCCTCTTTTTTTTTTTTTTTTGGTCCTTTTTGAGACCAGCTGCACCGCGCTCAGCCAGTGAGCGCTGTGAGCGCACTGGTCATCCCTATATAGGATCCGAACCCGCGGCGGGAGCGCTGCTGTGCTCCCAGCGCCGCACTCTCCCGAGTGCGCCACGGGCTCGGCCCCCAGGCCCTCTTTTGATCCCCACACTTGTCCCAGACAGACCCTAACCTTGGGTGAGTGCTCATGGGGGGCGGCAGCCTAGCTGGACATCCCCAGCCAAGGATGGGGACAGGGGTGCAGACGGCAAGGCCCTGGGGCAGCTCCTGCAAACCCTTCCTAAAATTCTGCTTCACCCTCCTCCTCAGAGCTGGCATTCACTCAGGTTCTGGGTCTCATTTCTAACTAATGGTTCAAAAGAAAGAAAGAAGTTTGGATCCCCTTACCAGCCAGTCGCCAAAAAAGAAAAAAACAAAAAAAGATGGAAAATAAAAACCCCAACCCTACAACCAGCTGAGGCGGCCCTCTTGGCCACCTTTTGATATTTGAGGACTGAACAATGGGGCTGATTGCGGATGAGAGATTTGAAGCAGTCTTAATTAGAAGGAAAGAATCTCCTCATGGTCGGCTGTTCTAAAAATACAGTGTGTCCACATCTGGAGGGGAAGGGTGGGGGCGTGGGAGGTGGGGATGGCGGTTAGGCCAGAGTCTGAAGCACTGACGCTTGCATTCCATGGTGTGGGGGTGCCCCTCTCAGCAGGGCCCCTCCAAAGGAGGAGGGGGGATGTCAAAGCAGCCAGTCCCCTGTGGCTGGGCCACCTGCAGCAGGTTTGGTTGGGATGTAAAAGCAGAGCAGGTAGCCCATCCCTTCCTAGGTCCGCCCTCATTTCTTCAGGCAAGTCCTTTCCACACCCGAGCCTCAGTTTCCTTCACTGTACAGAGGGGACAAACAGTGGCCTGTTTTGTGCACACTGGTTCTTTTACCAACCCACACTTGACCTGGGCAGGGCGGGCCATTTAGCCACAGGCTTCTGACCAGGGAGGGGATTTTCTCTGTATTTTATGATTTGGGGTGATATTGTCAGCTTTTATGAATTTGTCATTTGTTTTGTTTGTTTTCTCATTCTAAATAGATACTCACTTCAGTACCTAACCTTGCATTTGTGATTTGCATTCATTTTCTTAAAGAGGCCCTCTAATACCTCATGAAGGTGAAGTGCACGGGAGGGCTGAGAGAATGTTTTGAGGAAAATGTGGAGCAGGGATTCTGGTGGCATCAGTGTGGGAAGACACTGGATTCTTGTCCCAGCCCGTAGGTATGATCCTCCAACCTGGTGTGGGGAGCACCAGCCCCACGTGTGGGAGCAGGGCCTGGCTGCTTGGCGGGGGTGTTGGTGGGTGCAAGCCTTGTGGGAGGTGGGGTGCAGAAATCCCTGGAAATCCCTGGGCCTTTCAGGGAGTCTCCTTCCTCTTGCCCATGGCCCTGAGTCACTGGTCCTGAGCAGGGGCTCCCAGAGTGCTGGCCCTTGTCCCTCCAGGTCTCTTCCAGGCCCAAACCAGCACTGCTTGATGATCTGGCCATTGGGCAGCACAGTGTGGCCACAGGCTCCACGAACACATGCAGGCCTGTGCAACCAGACCCCTCCATGTAGACTGCACAGACAGGCCACACAGACTCACACAGGATCTCTAAGTCTTTTAAGTCTCCATGAACTCACATCTCAGCCCTGCCACTTGGCTGACTCTGCCAAGCAGATAATCTGCTTCTCCTAAAACACCACCCCACTGAGCCTGAAAATAACTGAGCTGGGGGAGGGGAAGGCCCCCCGCTAGACGTTCTGGGGCTTTGGGGGAGATGGCTTTGACATTCCTGCACTGCCACCGCAGGAAGTGGGAATTACTGGCAATTGCCAAGGGTTGTGACAGTGGGGCATAGGCTTGGGTAGGCCCCACAGCTGGGGGCTGGGCAGAGACCATCTTGTCCAACCATCAAGGGTCAGAGACAGTGAAACAGAGGCCCAGTAGGGAGGAGGAAAGCAGCTCCGGGCAGAGTCTCATGTTGCAGACACTCCCCCAGAGCCCAGAGCTTGCAAAGAAGTTTCACCTCCAAACCAAGGCTAGAGAAGGGTCTGAGGCTGCATGGTGCTAGTTGGTTGGTGATGCCTCTCGCTCCCCTATGCCCCAGCCTTGGGGTTGGGAATGGTTCACCTCCTACCCAAAGGCCCCTTCCAATCCCCCTCATGGTGGCAAAGCCATGACTGTCATCCTGCTGTCTTGGTACCTCTTTAGCTGTGTGTCCTCAGGCAGACTCTCTGAGCCTGTTTTCTCATCTGTAATAGTAACCTACTTTAGCAGGTGGTGGCGAGGCTTATGTGAGTTTAGTGAAACCCATGGTGCAGAGTCTGGCTAGGAATCACTGAGCAACTATTATTTCCCACACTCCTCAGTGTCCTTGCCTCTCCCGTGAGCAACGCACAGGTCCATTCCTGCCTCCTCATTCCAGCCTTCCCTCAAGCCACTTCTGTTTCACCACTATCCGCATTAAGAAACCTCCTGCCCGGTGGTCCTGCCCATGACTCTTTGTCCATGAGCAGCTCACTGGTGTGGTCTCCCCTCTCTACTTGGTATGGGATTCAATGTATTCCCCCTGGCCAGAGGAAGACCTCCTGCACGACAGAGGTGGCCGCACTGCCTCTCCCCGCCTCCCCCTTCAGGCCACTGTGGATGTTCCTGCCCACAAGCATGTGAGAGCTCCGGGCCAATCGCCCATGACTCTTTGTCCATGAGCGGCTCACTGGTGTGGTCTCCCCTCTCTACTTGGTATGGGATTCAATGTCTTCCCCCTGGCCAGAGGAAGACCTCCTGCACGACAGAGGTGGCCGCACTGCCTCTCCCCACCTCCCCCTTCAGGCCACTGTGGATGTTCCTGCCCACAAGCATGTGAGAGCTCCGGGCCAATGAAACAGGCCTGAGAGAGAGGACTGTCCGGGGCCCTGCAGAATCCTTCCTTGGTACATTCTTGCTCACAAGCACTCATTCATTCGTGGCAGAGATTGGCCTTGTGGAGGAGGCCAGCCACATCAGCCACAGGAAAGGACTCCCCCCCAGAAATCTCTGACACCCTCACTGTGGAACAGAGTAGAAACTTCAAGCTGAAGGAAACTACAGACAGACGCTTCCAACCTGCCCGTTTCACAGATGGGGATGCTGAGTCCAGGCGGACAGGAAGTGGCAAGCTCCCACGGCCAGCCCCAAGACTGCAGATCCAGGCCTGGAGTCCAGGTCTACATCTTCACACATCTGCATGTTTACCAAGCCCCAGCCCGTGCCCAAACCTGCAACAGATACCAAGGCTGGAGTAGCCATTCTATGGACAACTGCAGTTCCTGGAAAAGTCTGGATCCTGCTCCAAGGCTCAGAGGGCCAGGCCTGGGACACTCCCTCTGCAGCCCTGGCCTGACACAGCCCACCTGGACAGTTTGTTGTTCTTGCATTCCAGCCATGAGCAGCTGCTGTTGTGTGGGTTCCGGATTCGGTGCTAAAAATACCCCGTGGCTCAGACAGGAAGGGCCAACGGGGACACAGCTGGTCCTGTGAGGGGCTGGCTGGAGATGCGGTGCAGGCCCATCCAGTGCAGTTCGGGATCCATGTGCTGGAAGTGGGTGGGCCCTGTGCTCACAGCCCAGGAGGAAAGGATCCTGAGGGCCAAGTGCTTAGGTCTGGCAAGGGCACTGTGTAAACACATTCACCTTATTTCTGATTCTTCTGGTTTGTTACCAGGCAGTGGGACCCTACCAGAAGGTAGATGAGCTCTGGTCCCTTCAGGGGTGATCAGGGAGGGCTTCCTGGAGTAGGGAGAGTTTCCATCACCTGCCCTTCCTTTCTTCTTTGAACGGAACATCTAGGCTGGTAGGGAAAAAAAATGAATGAATGAATGAATGAATGGTGCAGAGAGCTGGAGCTGTCCCAGAGGAGAGAAGCCAAGGCCTGAATAAGAGGTGGCAGTGGTAGTGAGGCAGACTAGAGACGGGGGAAAGGACTGGAAAGTTCCATGGGAGCATCATGTGTGACATGGGGCTGGGGGGAGGGTGCAGGGATGACCCCAGGATTCTGGATTGTCACCAGGGGCTGGTGAAGTGAGCTCTGTGAGGAGGAATGCAGCTCAGTGGGCATGTGTGGGGTGCTGTCCTGTCTGTAGGTGCTGGGAGAGCCTGGATTGGAGATTTAGGGGTCCTCTGGGGGCTGTCAGAACTGGGAATCCCAGGGTTCCTTGTTTGGCAGCAGGGAGGGTTGCAAGGCCAGGAAGGTGACATAGGGAGGAGAGACAAGGGACCACAGACCCTCCTACCCACAGCCGTTGGCACAGGAGAGAGATGTCACAGTGTCCAGCATGCCGCCTGCACCTCTGGGCCCCTGGAACTTGGGAAGCCCAGGGCTTCTCTCCATAAAGTACCCTTTGGGGGAGCCTGAAGTTCTGAGGAGAAGTGGACCCAGTGTCTCCAGAGTGTCCTGTCCTGGGCCTGAGACTGGAAAGGAAAGCCATGGACTGGTGATACAGGTCTGCTTCAGGCCCTGCTCTGTCTCCTACCAGGCCTTAGTTTCTCCACTTGAGGATCCCTGCAGCTGTGAGAACATCGGAACCCAGGGGCCGCTCCCTGCATGTCCCGCCAGCAACCCCGACGCCCGCCTGCCCCCAGCCTCCCAGGAATGTGCTCTCAGCCCCCAACCTGGGCGTCTGCCTTATCGCGGCCCCCAATCGAAGGGGAGACAGACGCCTTGTCTGTCTGCTGTTGACAATGCCAGCCCCTCCCATTAGCCCCAGTCTGACCCTGAGCGGAGGGCCGGCCAGTGCCTGCTAAGTGCCCAGAGGAGGAATACCTCCCCTTCCCCATGCTGACATGAAACCCGACCTTCCTCCACTGGCTCCTTCACGCCTGGCGGCAGGCGCCTACCCTGGCGTCAGAGGCCCTGGAGGCTCTGGATCCCACCCTGCTGCAAGCTGCTGCCACTGGGGTGTGTCTGCTCTGCCTGGCCCACCTCAAACATGACCTTGACCTGCTTCACTGGAAATCCGAGGCTATCCAGTGGGGCTTCTGTGGCCTTCCCCCATCCCCAACCTCTCAGCACCTTGGTCCAAGCCCTGATGTGTCCGGCCAGACCTTCTCACTCCATCCCCCAGGGCTCCCAGCTCTCCCCCTCCACTCCAGAGCAGGGAGCTCCTCAACCCACTCTCATCAGGCTCTGGTGCCACCCTACTTCCCAGGAAACCCCTCTCAGGGCCCTTGTGGGACCCCAGTGCTCTTGGGATCCATCTGAGACAACCCTCTCAGCCAGTTCTCCCTCTTGGCCAGTTCCAGTCTCTCCAGGGACCTCGGGGCCCTGTGAAGAACATCCCTTGTCTTCCACAATTATGTCCAAGCCTGATCTCCCCATGTGGATAAGGGCACATCTGTCTGGGCACTTTCCTCCCCTCCCTCATGCCCGCCATTATCCTGGTTACCAGGGACCTTGGCATGGCTGCATCCCCCAGTCCCTTCCCAGGCCACATCTCCGTGGGCTTCTCACTGCCTTGCTCCTGAAGCTCTCTCCTGGCTCAGCTCTGAGTCCACCCCTCTCAGCCTCCCTCAGCCTCCCCACCTGGGTTTGCCTGTTCTCTCTGACTGCTGAAGGTCAGGCTGCCCAGGCCTGGCCTCTTCTCTTCTCCATCTACCCTTGACCTTGGGAATCTCAGGAAGGACCCAGGCTACAAATAGCACTGATCGACTGATGACTGACACTCACATGCGTACTGCATGCCCCAACCTCTCCCCCAATACCACACTCAAGATTTGTCCCAGTGGGTCTCACACAGATGCCTCAAACTCAGTGAGGCCTGAACAGGACTCTCCATCCTACCTGCCTTCTCCCCACACACTCTCCATATTGATATAGGAGGTGTCAGTTTCCCTGGGTTTAGGTTTCAGGTCATGCCTCTGGGTTTCCAGCCACTCCCTGAGGGCTCAGGCCCCCTCCCCTGGGCTCTCCCCTGGAAGAAAGTTACTGTTGCCAGTTAGACCTATTTTCAGCAGGAACAGGGGGAAAATGAGATCATAAGGGGCTGGCTTATGCAAATCCAGTGGCTGGGCCTGCTTGGTAGAGCACAGAATATTCTTGAATATGCCTGGTGCCTGTGATAGAGTCTGACCAATGAACATACTCCAGGAAGAGACCAACTGAGCATGTGCAAGACTGAATATTACATAACTGGGAACCACCCCCTTAATTGAATATTCATCAGATAGGGAAACTATAAAGGCCAAATCCCAGCAGCAGGTGGAGCTGTTGCTCACTTTCCTGGAGGGAATCTGGCATGCTGGCTGAGGTATGTATAGCTTACTTGGTATCTACCTTACTTTCAGCAGCAGCTGCTCATTCTCTAGAGCAAGCCTGCACTTTGTACTGAACTTTGTTATGTTTTCTTTGCTTTTCTGTTAGACCTGATGTCTGTACTGAACTTACTTTTGGTATGGGTCCTGCTAAGTCTCTGGAGCTATGCCTCCCTCTCTCTGTGGAACCTGTATTTCTTGTCTATTTTATTAAACTTGTTCTCACTGTCTACTGTGACTCTGTCATTGAATTCTTTCCTGTGGCAGAATTGAGAATCTGGTAAGAGGACGGGGCTGGTTGAGGCCGGCTGGTTGAGGCCGACTGTCAGGCTTCCTGGACCCTACCTCTGACATCTATATCAGTAAAGACCATCCATTCTGTGGCTCAGCCCTTGAAATCACCCTTGACCAGTCCTGTCCAGTCTGTGGGGAAACCTACATCCAACCCTCCTCACCCTCCAGGTCACCACTGCCCAAGTCACCACTGTCCCTGGAAGCCTCCCCTGCTCACTGATTCCTCTGGCAGTCTACTGCCCTCACAGTAGATGCAGAAATTTTTTTTTTAATGTAGTAAAATATATATAATATGTCTCAACCATTTTTAGGTGTGTTTAGTAGTATTAAATACAGTCATATTCTTGAGCAACCATCACCACCACCCATCTCCAGAACTTGTTCATTTTCCCAAACTGAAACTCCGCACCCATTAAATAGTAACTCCCCATTCCCCTTTAATATAAGTGGAATCATAAAGTATTTGTCCTTTCGTGACTGGTTTATTTCACTTAGCATAATGTCTTCAAGGATAATCCATGTTGTAGCACGTATCAGAATTTCATTCCCTTAGGGCTGAATAATATTCCATTGTATGGATGTACCACATTGTGTTTATCTATTCATCTGTCAATGGACCTTTGGGCTGTTTCCTTCCACCTTTGGCTATTGTAAATGATGTTGCTATGAACATGGTGTACAAATCTCTCTTCAAGTCTCTTCTTTAAATTCTTTGGATATATACCCAGAAGTAGAATTCTATTTTTAATTTTTTAATTAAATTGGAAATTAATGGTAATTCTATTTAAAATTTTTGAGTAATGGCCATACTGTTTTCTACATGGGCTGCACCATTTTATATTCCCACCAACTGTGCACAAAGTTTACAGTTTTTCCATATTCTCACCTGTTATTGTTTTCTCGTTGTTGTTGTTTTAATAGTAACCATCCTAATGGAAACAGGGATCTTCAAAAAGTGACAATCAAACGTCACTTCTTCACAGAGGTTTCCCAGATCACCCCATCTAGCACCGCGGCACCCACCACTCACTTTGCGTTCTTTTCTTTTTTTTTAAAAGATGACCGGTAAGGGGATCTTAACCCTTGATTTGGTGTTGTCAGCACCACGCTCAGCCAGTGAGCGAAAGTAACCATCCTAATGGAAACAGGGATCTTCAAAAAGTGACAATCAAACGTCACTTCTTCACAGAGGTTTCCCAGATCGCCCCATCTAGCACCGCGGCACCCACCACTCACTTTGCGTTCTTTTCTTTTTTTTTAAAAGATGACCGGGAAGGGGATCTTAACCCTTGATTTGGTGTTGTCAGCACCACGCTCAGCCAGTGAGCGAACCGGCCATCCCTATATGGGATCCGAACCCGGGGCCTTGGTGTTATCAGCACCGCACTCTCCCGAGTGAGCCACGGGCCGGCCCGCACTTTACGTTATTTTCTATTAGCGAATTGTCCCATCAGCACTAGTTAATGGTGCTAGTGACTATCTTCTTGGCCGGACCGTAAGGGACAGCATCTTTTGTTGGCTGCTGTATCCCCAGCATCTAAAGCACTGCCCAGCACACAGTCGGTGATCGATAAAAAGTTGAATGAATGAATGAATAAATGTAGTTTCTCTCTTCCACCAACATTTCGAGGCCCTCTCCAGCCTGTGCACTTGCTCCGGACCATCTCACCACCCCCGCGTCCCACCCAGGGCTGCACGTCCCCAGCCCTGGCCCCTCTGGCGGGCCCCCGGAAAGACCCCCGACAAGAACCAGCAAGTTTGAGGGGCACCTTGGACATCTGGGGGATTTGGACAGTTCCTGAGAGCCTCTGCTGTAGGGTACGTGGGCATTTCCCTTCCGTTCCTCTCAGAGGGGAAACGCCCGGTTCGCCAGCGACGGGGTGGTGGACCAGCAAGGACCCGGCGCGGCCGGACTCTGAGTCCCTCCTCGCCCTACCCACGCCCCCTGTGGCCTCTCCCCTTTCCGGTCTCTGGGCACCAGTCTCGGGTCTCGCCCCGCCCCAGCGATGCCGTGTGTCCTCGCTATTGGTCCTTCCCTAGAATGCCGCGAAGCGACCAGTTCCTCATTGGCCACAGGTTCTCCCGCTCCGCCAGCGCAGCCACAACAACCGCCACGTGCTCAACCATGCGGCCTGCTCATTGGCCACCAGTCTCAACCCGCCCACTCTCCCTTTCGCCCCCGACTTCCCTCTTCCTCCTTCCATTGGCTACCCGGCCCTGGACCCTCCCCTCTAGCCTGTGCGCCCTGTGCCTCGCCTGCAGATTGGCCGAAGAAGGGAGTGAGGCGGGTCTAGGAAGCCGGTTAAAGAGTGCGCTGCGTGTCGGGCCACGCGTGCATGAGAAAGTTCAATGGCGTGGCAGGGGCTGGCAGCTGAGTTCCTGCAGGTGCCGGCGGTGACACGGATCTACACCGCGGCCTGCGTCCTTACCACCGCCGCCGTGGTGAGCGGGCCGAGCGGGGGTTACAGCACCTGACCCGGGAAAGGGTGTAGGGAGGGGCGCCAAGGTTATGGCCTGGATTCCGGGGCCAGCCCCTGACACGCCCCTGCTTCCACAGCAGCTGGAGCTCCTCACCCCCTTCCAGCTCTACTTCAATCCGCACCTCGTGTTCCGGAAGTTCCAGGTGAGGCTGCCCCGCCCCGTACACCTGTCGGCCCGACCCCATCCGCCCCGCGCCTGACCGCCAGCCTTCCGCAGGTCTGGAGGCTCGTCACCAGCTTCCTCTTCTTCGGGCCCCTGGGATTCAGCTTCTTCTTCAACATGCTCTTCGTGTATCCTGTGCCGCGCGGACCCAGGCAGGGCGGGGGGGCGGGCCCGCTAGGCCGGGAGCGGCCGCGAGTGGGGAAACTGAGGCCTCGGCCGGGTGGCACTTCCTATACCGACGCCGCAGGTTCCGCTACTGCCGCATGCTGGAGGAGGGCTCCTTCCGGGGCCGTACAGCCGACTTTGTCTTCATGTTTCTCTTTGGGGGCGTCCTTATGATTGTATCCTTCCAGCGGGCTCTGTAACCTCAGGCCCTGGCGCCCAGGCTGGAGAGGGCCAGGGTTATTCACTGCATTTTAGGATGTGTAGAGTGTCTATCGTGTGCTCAGCTCTAGGTCCCAGGGCTAGATCTTCAGTGCTGTACGCAAAATTCTACAGGGTAATACACAGGAGAGCCAGCTGCGGGGTGCCTGGAGCTGAGCCCTCAAGACGAGTAGCCAGTAGAAACGGGGGCAGGAATGGGTAGTGGTTGGAACCGGGGATGAGGTGGATAGGTATGCAGGGCATATCTCCTGGGACCTGAAGGCCACCGAGTGATTCTGTCTGATGGGAGAATGTAGGACGATGAGGGAAGGGAAACCAGTGGAAGGGGCTTAGGAAGTCAGAGGGGTCCTGGGCATGAGGTCTGCCCCAGGGCACCTTGACTCTGGCCCAGCTGCTGGGACTCCTGGGCAGCCTGTTCTTCCTGGGCCAGGCACTTATGGCCATGCTGGTGTATGTCTGGAGCCGCCGCAGCCCTTCGGTGAGGGTCAACTTCTTCGGCCTCCTCACCTTCCAGGCTCCATTCCTGCCCTGGGCACTCATGGGCTTCTCGCTGCTGCTGGGCAACTCAATCCTCGTGGACCTGCTGGGTGAGCCTGCCTGTCCATCCTGCCCAACCTGCGCTGGCTGCTCCCCTCAGAACATGCTGTTTATGCCTCAGTGTCCCCTCTCTCCTGTGCTGGACCTCTCATCTGCCTCTCCACTCCTCTTCCTACCCTCCCAGCTCCTGTTTCTTACAGCCCCTCCAACAAGCCAGCCGGCCCACAGGATTTGCATCTTCAGGGCTGATCTGCTGATGCTTGCGTGGGTCATGGTTCCTGTTCCATGGCTCCTGCTCCTCTGGTGTTCTCGGGCCCTCCCCTCCCCAGGTCTTGCCCACCTCTGAGCCCTTTAAGTCTGTCCTTCAGGGCCAACCCTGGGCCGGCAGTCTGTGCAGGACACTGGGGCACTCATGCTGCGGGCCTGAGGTTACTCTCGTCCTGGCAAGGCCTCCAGGCTGTGGATGGAGGCCTGCAGCACGCTCTGGGACTTTGGGCTATGGAGGGTAGCCTCTGGCAGTCCATGGCTCTTTCGCAGGGATTGCTGTGGGCCACATCTACTACTTCCTAGAGGATGTCTTCCCCAACCAGCCTGGAGGCAAGAGGCTGCTGCTGACCCCTGGCTTCCTGTGAGTGCTGGAGATGACCACCCTCCCCTATGTTCCCTCAGACAGCTCCCCACCCCATGGGGGACCTGTGTGGGCCTCAGTTCAGCGTGGGCCCCTTCCCACAGGAAACTGCTACTGGATACCCCTGAGGAGGACCCCAATTACCTGCCCCTCCCTGAGGAGCAGCCAGAACCCCATCTGCCGCCCCCACAACAGTGATACCACCCAGGGCCAGCACCAGAGGTTCCTGGAAGGCCTCTACCCTACCTCGAACCCCTGCTTGCAGCACAGCAACCCAGCCTGGAGCCTGGGTCCATGCAAAGGCCCAACCGAATAAACAACCACCTGCAGCCTCTTGGGCCATAGCACTAGCTCCCTCTGCCTCGGCTGGCCACATGGTTCCATGCCTACCCTCAGCCCAATTGCAGATGGTAGGATGAGGGCCCACAGAGAGCAAAGAACTTGCCCCCAGTCACCGAGCAGAGCTTTGAGCTCACATGACAGAATCGGGGTTCTCAACCCTACCAGTGCCTTGATAGAGCCTTGGGCAAGTCCTACCCAACCTGGGCTTCTGCTCCTTGCTGGTCAGCAAGAGAGTTGGCCAGGTCTCAGCAGCTGCCAGGACAGGGCTGTCCCAGGTTGTGCTGAGCCCAGTCTACAGGTGCCCCTGCTCCCAGTGCCTTCAGGCTGATGGCAACCAGGCCTCTCCCATCCCTCATCAGCAACCTTGAAAAACGGACCTTTGCTTCATTTTCCAGTGGGTGACACCAAGGCCCTGTGGGGTCAGGTGCAGAGGAGGTCCAGGACTGGGTCCTCTGCCCTTTCTGTGAACTCAAAGCCTTGAGAAGTTTTCGCCTTGGCAGAGTCCTCTGGCTGGCTGAGGCAGAGACCTCTGGGATGTTCTGTCCCTGCCATTTTAGCTGAGGACCTGTGTGAGCCTCATCTGACCGCCGCAATTTACTTTTCTCTCCTGTAACGTGGGCATCAGATGACCTGGCCAGCTTTCCATGTGGCTCTAGGCCTGTCCATGCTGTGGTTTATTCCTGGATGCTCAGCAGCACGGGGGGCTCTCCCAGCCACAAGTTGTCATTCTCATAACAAAAATGTTCTCTGTTGAGTCCGACCTCAGGTTTGCAGCAGTGTGGGCTGGTGGTGTCAGAGTTGCTGGCCCTTCCCCAGACCCCTTGCAGGCAGCGGGTCTGCCTGCCCAGTGTGTGAGGTGGGAAGGGTTCCTTCCATCCCACCAGCTGTAGGGGCACAGGGCTGTCTCTTCCCTGATGGACTGGGCTAGCATCTTTCATGTCCAAAGCTGGCCAGCTGGGGCTGGAATCATCCCCTGTGTTCAGGGCCTTCCATTGAAGCCTGGCTGTGGGGCTCTGGTGAGCTCCACTCTGATGGAGGACAGAGATCCTGAGTACCAACTCCTGGGAATGGTAGTGTCCTAGTACATGCTGATAGGAGCTCTTGGCCCAGAGAGCCAGGCCCATCCTAGCAACCAAGAACCCCAATCCCTACTCAGAGCTCTGTCCCTGCCCCACATGGGGCTCAGGTTGGGAGCCAAGTCCCTCAGGGACCCTGCCATGTTCCCAGGGAGCAGGGACCCTGCCAGGGAAGGACCTGCCAGCAGCTAAGCATGGTACCACGCAGTGCTGGGGGTCTGGGACCACTATCTTCAATAAGACTGGAGTTTTGTGCCTAGTTTCTCAAGTAGTGCTTGGCTCAGAAGAGACTCATATGTGCCACCTTCACGGGTCCTATGTCCATTTTTTAGAGTGTGGACACTTCCCCATTACAGACAAGAACACAGAGGACAACGAGCTCATTGGAGGGAGAGTTGGGAAGGGGCTCAGAGCTGTGACTCCTCTCTACACACATCAACCCCAAGAACCAGCACTGGGCCGGGTGTGTTATCCCATATTCCATACAACCTGCCTGGGAGGGAGGAGCTGGCCCAGGCCACAGGGGCTCAGAGCTGTGACTCCTCTCTACACACATCAACCCCAAGAACCAGCACTGGGTCGGGTGTGTTATCCCATATTCCATACAACCTGCCTGGGAGGGAGGAGCTGGCCCAGGCCACAGCACCAGCCAGGGGGAGATGGACTCCAGTCAACCTGGAGCTGGAATAGATGGGCCCTCCTGCACCCAGGCTGGTGACACCCCAGAAGTGCCCACGCAGAACTGGGCCTTCTGCAAGGAACTCCAGAGCAGTGATGCCCTCAGCTGGCAGCAGCCTACAGCCTATCTGGATGTGGTAGAGCCAGGGATATCCAGGGACAGCTAGAGGGCCTGGGCTCCTCCCTACAGGCCAGCAAAGGGGGCAGGGGCAGGGCTGTCACTGAAAGGCTGGTGAGCACCCTGCCCTCTAAGCCTCACAGAGCCAACACTTCTCATTTCTCCCCCCCCCAACGCAAGGACGTGCCAAGTATAGGCGACAGATGGGAAGCTGGAGAGCCCAAGGAAAAGCAAGGACTGGGCTCTGACTCCAGGGCCTTGCAGGGTGCTGGGGTGGCTGACAATGGAGCCCTGTTAACCCCCACCTGGGAAGCTGAGGCAGAGAATGAGAGGCTTGGCATGTTGGTCTTGGCCACACCAACCCCAGCCAGGCCCCAGTCCTGGCTTCTCATGATTTTTATGGTATCATCTTGAAGAAATGAACATGATCTATTGCCTTTTATTTAAAAAGAGTTGCTAGCCCTGCCTAGGGCTTCTATACAAAAACAAAACACAACCCCAAAACGAGGCTTCTTCCTGACCCCGCAGACTGGGGAAGCAGGGGCAATGGACATAGGACTGAGGCCCAGCAAATGGAATGTGTGCTGGGAGAGGGTGACCTGGAAGTCCCATCCCTGCCTGTTCCTCAGGATGGCACCGGGCTGTCCCCTTGCCTCTCTCTTTGCCAGATGACGAAGGAGAAACGGTCCAATCTTCTGAGATGCTCTGTGGGAGCCAAGCACTGAGGGGCTGGTTACCAGGCCGGGGCGGTGTTGGCGAGACGCCTCATTCGCCTGGAGGAAGGAGAGGCATGAGCTGGGTCTGGCTCCCAGCCCTAGGCAGCTGCCTCCCACAGAGCTCTAGGGCAGCCAGGGTGGAGTGGGGACAGACAGGACCCCCAGGCCTTTCTTGGCCTGTTTCTGGAAGCTGCTCTTCTGTCCTGCCTGTTCTGACCCTGCCCATCTCTCCAGGGACCCTGGAATCTGGGTTTGGGCTGTGATCAGACCCAACCTGAGGACTTGCTTTTGTTCCCTGCAGGGAAACCCATGCTGGGGACTGGATGGGGCCTCCTCACCCAGGAGCCTGCCTCTGGCAACACAGGTCTCTGTCCAGAGACCATGGGTCACTGGGGAAAGGAGAAGGCTCTGGCCCTGCCCAGAAAGATGGGTGCCTGTGGGCAGAGCTAGGAGCACAGGGATGGAGTACCTTGTGTTCCGGTCCTGGTCACGGATCTTCTTCTCCATCTCGGCATCTGTCAGGGTCTCCAGCAGTGGGCACCACTGGTCTGCATCACCCGTGTTCCGGATGGCAATCTCCACTGTGGGCAGGGGGTTCTCACTGGGCAGAGAAGAGACAGAGGAGCAATTGCCAGTCCACAGAGCAGCCGCTGGAACCCTATCCCTCAGCACCCCCATCCAGGCCCTGCTCCACTGGGCCCAGCACGGCCGAGGTGAGGCTATGGCCTGGGGACTCTGGCCCATTTCTGTGCCCCAGAACTGCTGATAGGGAAGCCAGGGGATGCTCCTGTCACCTGAGCCTCAAGGGAGCGGCCACAGATGCCAGGACCTTCCTGGCAACATTAGTTTTGCCCCTGTGACCCCATGGGCTTCCCTTCAAGAGAACTCTCAACAGGCACTTTATCTGCCACCTCAGTGTCACTACTCTGCGAGACTGCGGAGGGAATGCTGCCAGCAGGGGACGGGGGCTGTGTGCCATAACTTCGTATAGCATACATTATACGAAGTTATACGAGCTGCGTGTCGGGCCAAGGACCTTCCTGGCAACATTAGTTTTGCCCCTGTGACCCCATGGGCTTCCCTTCAAGAGAACTCTCAACAGGCACTTTATCTGCCACCTCAGTGTCACTACTCTGCGAGACTGCGGAGGGAATGCTGCCAGCAGGGGACGGGGGCTGTGTGCCCAACTCTGTCCAGGCCCAGGACCCATCAGGGCCCACTGATCAGGAAACAGGACAGAGGGTGAAAGGACAGCCAAGAAGAGGAGTAGCCCAGGAGTCCCTGACACCCCTCACTGAAGGCCAAAGGGCTGGCTACTCTTGAATATTCCACACACTAGCCCCTCAGCCCACTTCACGGGGGCCAAACTAAGCCCCAGAGCAACTGGCCTATTCACTGAGGGTCAGACAGCTGGCTGGCACAGAGCTGGACCTGGAAACCATATCCCCCAACCACACTCTGCTGTGGCCCTGCAGAGACAGCCAACTCTGCTCTACGGGGCCATCTGTGCCCTCCTCTTGCCAAGTGGACACAGTGATGAGGGTGGTCAGCATGGGCAAAGTCTATGAAGGCACAGGGGTGCTGGGGGCAATGTGGTTGAGCTGTTGCCTCTTGGCCTTGGTTTCCAAATCTGTGTGAAAGGAGGCCAATGAAGTGTTGCAGCCAAGGACACCAGAAGAGCCCAAATACCTCCCACCTTCAGCGCTCAACTCCATCCTGGGAAGGCAGGACAGCTTTGAGTACTAATGGTGCTTCCAGGTTGGGTCATGCCAAATCCCATCCTGGCAGAGAAAGCCTCAGGGTGAAGCCCCAACCATGATCTTCCCTTCCCTTCCAGCTGTCACCACTGGGAACTTCCACAGTCCTTTTCTCTTCCAGCTAGTTGGCCTGCACTCGTCCCCAGAGGCTCAGTGCCCTGGGGCAAGGCCACCCACTCTACCGCAGCCCCATCAGGTGTCTGCCACCCCACAGCCTGAGCCCTGCAAAGCAGCATTAGCTTTGGGAGGCATGAGTGCAAGCATAAAGGACAGGTCCCTACTGGGCTGCCTTTGTTTTGACACTGCATCTGTAACATGGGAACAATATTTATTGCTGTGAGGGCTGCTGGAGGATTATTATTATTAAAGCAGCCAGCATACATCTGCTGAGGGGGCTTCCTAGGGGCCAGGAACTTCTCACCCAGCCTCCCTGCAGGCTGTGCACAATGTTGTGTGACTGGTCAGCTGCAGAAAAGTGTCCACACAGATCTGACTGCATACTCCTGGCTCCTCACCACCCCAGCCAGCTCGTGCCTGGCATTAACAGCCAAGGGCCAATTCTGGCCCAGGAAGGCCAGGCTCAGTGCTATCCTCAGCCCGAGGGTCTCAGGACTGTGAGCACACCAGGCATGGCCTGGGTGCTGGCTGAGGCTGGCACTGCAGACCAGAGCAGCCCCCCGCTCCCCTGCAAGGGTGGGCCGATGCTCAGCCCACCAAATTCCACACCCATGAGGCCTGGAAGCCTGAGCTCGTGGTGGTGACTCAGAGGCGAGGGACTGGGCAGTGCTGGTGCTTCTGCCCCGTGATCCCCTGGGGCCAACCCATCTTCAGCAGCTCCTGATGGCTGTTTCCCAGCCAGCGCCAGCGCCAGGTGGTTTGGCAATCCGGGAAGTGCCCAGCCTCAGACCCCAAACATTGTTCCTCACCTCGTGGGCTCCCAGCTGCCTTCCTCGGGAGGCCAAGCCGAGGGGAGCAAAACATGTTTTCCTCTTAATTTAAACAAGAGCTGGCGAGTAGGACCTGGAGGCCACTTTGTTTACCTCCCTTTGACTCTGGGAAGATTCCACTCCAGTGGGTTTGTTCTAAAATAAGAACTGCTCAAACCAATCACATAAGAATGGGCCTGGAGCCAGCACTAGCCTGCCTCGGGTTTGGGAAGCACATATAGACAGAGAGACACTGCCCTGAGTGCCAGGAAGTCCTGGGGGCTGTGGGAGCCACCCTGCTCCCACTCTTTCAAGGGAAAGATTCATAGGCTTTAAGGCCACCAGGGACCCCAGACGTTCCTATCACCCCTAAGTGTGCAGGTGGACAAAGACACCCAGGCGGGGGAGGCCTGCATCTGAGGTGACAGAGAGCCCAGAATGATGTTTGTGGAGTATCTTCAGGTTTATTTCCAATGTGATCTCACTTTCATGACCTCATGTGATGTAACAGGCAAGCTGAGCAGCATTATTATCCCTACTGTAGCAATGAGAGAATAGAGACTTCAAAGGAAAAAGACCTCCCATGGCCACTTAACTGGGAGGAGACGACAAACAAAACTTGATGTCACCATCATGTTTGCAAGCAAAGCCTCCCAGACCCCCAGGTTCAACTGATTTTTTTTTTTTTGGTTTTTAATATTCATGAGATACAAAGCTGACTGTCACCCCTCATGCCCAAGATGTGAATGCCAGATCCATACTGGCAGCATGCCCCTTACCGCAAATTGCATTTGTACCCCATGTCCCCCACCCAATTATCCCCAACCTCTCTCCCCCTCATCTTCTCCCTCCCCATTCCACTTTCTATCCAGGATCAACTGATTTTCGACAAGCATGCCAGGTCCACTCAATGGGGAAAAGAGCAGTCTTTTCAATGTGGTGCTGGGACAATACGCCTCTGGATTAGTCAGTGGATTCTTAGACAGGACACCGAAAGGAGCAACAAACTAAAAAACGTAAATTGGACTACATCAAAATAAAAACTTTTGTGCTTCAAAGGACACTATTGAGAAAGTGAAAAGGCAATCTACAACATGGGAGAAAAATATCTGCAAATCATACATCTGATAAGAAACTTCTATCTAGGAAATATAAAATAACTCTCTCTATGTAACTCAATAATAAAAAGACAAATAACCCAAGTAAAAAACAGGCAAAGGACTCAAATAGCCATTTCTCCAAAGATACACAAATGAGAGAAGAAATATACAAGAAAAGATGTTCAATATCATTAGTCATTAGGGAAACGCAAATCAAAACCACAGTTACTTCACACCCATTAGGATGGCGGTGACCAAAGAGACACAAAAGCAAGGGCTGGCGAGGACTTAGACTGGAACTTCCCACTGCCGGTGGGAATGTAAAACGGTACAGCCTCTTTGGAAAACAGTCTGGTAATTATTCAAAACGTAAACATAATGTTACCACATGATCCAGCAATTCCACTCCTAGGTGTATATACGAGAGAACTGCAAACAGGTGTTCAAACAACAAACTGTACACCAATGTTCTTAGCACCATTATTCACAATAGCCAAAAAGTGGAAAATACCTGAGTCAAGCAACTGATGAATGGATAAAGAAAATGTGCTATATCCATGCAATGGAATATTATTCAGCCATAAAAAAGAATGAAGTTCTGATACACGCTACAACATGGATGATCCTTGAAAACATGCTAATGAAGCCTGTCATAAAAGACCACATACTAGATGATTCCGTTTACATTAAGTATCCAGAAGAGGCAAATCTAGGCTGGACTGTGGCTCACTTGGGACAGCGTGGTGCTGACAACACCAAGTCAAGGGTTAAGATCCCCTTACTGGTCATCTTTAGGGGGAAAAAAAAAAAAGAGTCAAATCTACAGACGTAGATTTATGTAGAAGGTAGGTAGTGGTTGTCTAGGGCTACGAGTCTTGGGAATGAGGGTGTGGAGCTTCCTTTTGGGGTGATGAAAATGTTCTAAAATTGAATGTGGTGATGGTTTCACATCATGTGGTGATGGTTTCACATCTCTGTGAACGCACTAATAACCACTGAACTGTATATTTTAAATGGGTGAATTGTATGATATGGGAATTATATCTCGATAAAGCTGTTATAAAAACAAATAAAATCTGGGCCGGCCCGTGGCTCACTCGGGTGAGTGCGGTGCTGATAACACCAAGGCCCCGGGTTCGGATCCCATATAGGGATGGCCGGTTCGCTCACTGGCTGAGCGTGGTGCTGACAACACCAAATCAAGGGTTAAGATCCCCTTACCGGTCATCTTTTAAAAAAACAAACAAACAAACAAATAAAATCCAACATCAGGCCAGAGCTGGAGGGCACAGCTTCAGGAGTAACCTCTGTGGCTTACACTCAACCAATCCTAAGTGTCCTGGCATTCCCCAACCTAATTCCTGATGTTGTGCCAGTGTCACTGTTTCTCTGTCCCTCACTCAGGCCCAGCTGCCAAGCTCTGTGACCCTTAGTCCACATTTGCCCCACCCAGCACATACTCCTGGCAGGGCTGCTGGTATGAGGAGCGCCAGAGGGTAGGACACCCAGTGCCCAATCCACAGGCAGTCTGGAAGTGGGCCGCACCTGCCTGCCTTCTCTGAGCTCCTGCCCTGGTCCCTACCTCCTCTTTCCCACCCCAGTGCCCCGATGCCAACACCCTGCCCTGGCCATCCTCACCCCAGGTTCTAGCCACCCCCACCCACTCCCAGCTGCCCTTCTTCATGCCTGCTGCCTCTGGTGCTTTCTGTGGTCATGGCACATCCTGCACTGTGGACACCAGACAATGCCCCCATCGCTGAGGGCATGGCAGCCAGGCACTGGGCTCAGGCTGGTGGGAGATGGACAGGACTGGCTCTCAGGAATTCAGAGTCCTTCCAACTTGTGGCAACAGAGGCCCAGAATTTAAAACCCTTTTTAAGGAGTCACATGACTCAGCAGTTCCTAGGGCTCCTGGTCCAGCTCTCTGTGGGCTGAGAGCAGCCCCTGACCCTGGGGACTCAGCAGCTCCTTCTCCTTCCCCCAGGCAGGGCCTAAAGGGCAGGACAGGGCTGACGTTGGTCTCCTTGGGGGAAGAGTTAAGAGGTCCTGCCTTCTCAGCTCCTGTAAGGAGGGGCAGTGCAGTGGGAGGAAAGTGGGTTAGGGTCAGGGGACACAAGTTCCAGCACCCTTCCTTGCCACAGCGGGCCACAGTTCTGTCCCCTGGACAGTGAAGTCTGAGTCAAGCCAGCTCCTGACCCTAAGGTCCCTGTCCTGTCCTTACCAGCTCTTTTCCAGTGTGGGGTGTATCCTGGCTGTGCACAAAGAACAGGCCAGGCCCTGCGTGAAGAGTTTAAGAGGCCTGGTCGGCTAGGAAAACACAAGTAACCCTCCCGATGCCAAAAGAGATGCTCCAGATGCCTCCCAGCCCCCCAGGCAGGCCACCATGTAGGAGATGTGTGCTTGCCCCTGTCCCTAGCAGGGTGGTCTTGCCTTTAATCCCAAAGATCTGAAACCTGCACAATCAGCACCGTAGACCACAGTGGGCTGGGGGGGTCTGTGATATTCCCAGTCCACACAACTGGAATTCATTAGGTGGACGCCGATAAAGGAGAGATCCGTCTGTGAGTACTGACCTGCCACCACCATAGGCTCCCAAAGGGGTGTGCACTGGGGCCACTCTGTGAACTGCAGACAGCCTGGAACTTGGCAAGGAATTTGATGGCTTCGGTCACCCAGGGGTCAGAGCAGCAGCGATGCTGCCCTGTGCTGATGGCCAAGAAAAAAGATGCCAGGAGGCCCTGGGGGGCTTCAGCTCCTGAGCCCTGACTATGGCACTGGCAGCAACCACAGAGCTAGGCAAATGTCACCACCTTTAGTGTGCGGCTGCCAGCAGCAGCAAGTCTGCCACCTGCACCTGCGAGTCCAGAACCAGGGTTCTGACTCAACTGGCGTGTGGGGGAGGTGTGTTGATGTCACTCCCAGGACCTGTGCAATGTCACTGCTTCACAGGACCTCAAAGAGTAGACTCCAGGGCACAAGGCTACTGGCTCTTGGGCCCATTGGCTTTGGCTATAGGCGACACCAAGCCAAGGGTTCCAATCCCCTTACCGGTCACACACACACAAAAAAAGCTGGTTGAGCTCCTACCTCCTGCCAGGAACGAGCTCCCTCTGGTCCACCCCCACCCCTAGCACAGAGGACCCTGGACCATAATGTTCTGTTCACACTTCCACCTTCTCAGGCAGGCTGAATGCTGCAGGAAGGTATCAGGGTGGCCTGTCTCTTCCTCTTCCACAGCACCAGTGTGGAGCTCAGGCCAGCATGGGACTCATCAAATGTTCTCTGACTGAAGGGCAGCAGAGACACCACAGTATGGAGGAGCTGCTACACCTTCCTGACCCTGTGAGCCGGGGAGGGCCCTTGTTCACAAAGAATGCCAGTCCAACAGAGGAAGAACCAAGAGTCTGGGCAAGAGCACAGAGAGGATGCAGGGCGTGACAGCTGGGGAGAGGATGCCATGTGCATGAGGGTGGAGGGCCTCAAGGTTGCAGCTGGCACTTGGGGACTTCAGATTCACACTGATGGAACTCCTTTTGCCAGGCCCCCTGCTAAGTGCTTCCAATAGCTGTCTTTTTAACTCCAGCCCCGTCTGTGACACACCAGGGGAGCCCTACAGAGATGCACCAGGCAGGAAGGGGACAGAGCAAACAAACTTACCATGGCCAGATCGGAGCCCAAGAACATCGCAAAGGCATCACCACTCATACAGAGAAGTATCTTTCCCAAAATGGTTTTGCAGAGGAAAAAGGGAGGGAGAGATCTAAATGTGATCCTACCTGAAGGCATAGGTCTTCTGATGCCAGCTCAGCTGTCCCCGGATGCTGTATGCAATGGTGGTGACAAACTCCCCGCCCAACCCCAGCTCTGAGCACAGCTTCAGGGCAAACTTCTCCGGTGAGTTCTCCTTCTCTGACATGTCCCACTCAAACTGGTCCACCAGGGAAATGTTTCCCACATGGATGTTTAGCTGGGGCAAGAACCAAAGAACACAAGTTAGAAGCAGTCAGGACCGCCCCAGCCCAGGGAGGCCACGAGAAGGTGGGGACGAATGCTCTGGAGCCACCAGGCCTAGGGTGGACCTTGCTTAGAACCAGGGCAGGCCCTTGTCTTTCCACTTCCTCACCTGCTAAACGGAGCTGTCCCCACAAGCCTCTCAGGCTGCCCCGAGAGGCTCTGGCTCAGGGCCCGGCACAGTCATCCTTTGGGAGGCCCTGAAGTGGCCCCTGGGGGCACCGAAGTCCCACCTCACCTCTATTCCTGTCCCTCTCTCTCCCCACAGTGGCTGGTGCCCTCTTTTCTGCCTTTTGAATCCTGCTGCTCTCAATCTTTATATAACTACAAAGGCCAGGCAGGGCTCAGCTCAAGTATCACTCATCATAAACTGTCCCTGAGCCTCCATCTTAAGCCAACATCTATGCCCTTACTTTGTTTCTTTACAGAGTTTGTCCCTTGTACCAACCAGGCGAGGTGACAGGCAAGCCTGGCAGGGGAGCAGAGGTGCTAGGCCAACTCCTCCCATGTCCCTCATCCTCCAGCAGACACCCTGCTGACGTGTGACACGCAGCCAGAGAGGGCCCCGGGCATGCAGCTGGGGGGGTTTTCACAAATGGACACTAGTAACCAGCACCAAGACTCAGACAACATGGCTTGCACCCAGGAGCTCCCACCTTGGCCTTCTCCTGGGGAGCCACCATCCTGGCTCCTCACCCCAGCTTAGTTGCGCCTGTTCTGAAACTGGATGTCATGGAATCACAAAGGATGGACCCTTTGGGGCCTAGCTTTGTTCCCTAGGCATCAAGTCTGTAAGACTCCTTCCACTGTCGTGTGGGGCTGGGACTATCCCTCCCTGTTGTCCAGTGTTCTGCTGGTTGAGCAAGCCACATGCACCTGCCCAGTCATGCTCCTGCCTCTCAGCTTTAAGACGAGGATGAGGGCATGGTGAACTGGCCATTGCTCTTAGAGCCCAGCCCTGGGGGAACAGCCCAGCCCAGCCACCTTGGGCACTTCTGCCTCCCTTGCGAGAAATGAGGAAACCCCAACCCCTGACCATGTTCATGGAGCCCTGAGCCTCTGGGCCCTGTGCACCACTTTTTGCTCACTAGAATGTTCCCCTCACCTGGGCAGAACTAGCTTCTTCTCAGCATTCTGGCCTCAGCTAAGCACCAGCTCCCAAGCCCTCCCCTCCCCACCAGCCCCTTTCCATACCCTCCTGCTCTACTTTCTTTGCAGCACTTAGGCCTCTCTAAGGTGGTCTTAATCATTTGTCTACCTTTTTTCTGCCTCTCTGTCATCCCGAGAACCAGGAATGCCAGGCATGGTCTCAACAGCACTTGCTTTGGGAATGAGTGAATCCTCATGACAGCACTAGCAAGCAGAGGTAGCACTTAGGCCTCTCTAAGGTGGTCTTAATCATTTGTCTACCTTTTTTCTGCCTCTCTGTCATCCCGAGAACCAGGAATGCCAGGCACGGTCTCAACAGCACTTGCTTTGGGAATGAGTGAATCCTCATGACAGCACTAGCAAGCAGAGGGAGGAAGCCAGGTGCGGAGCTGCAGCATCCCACACGTAGCACACAGCTGGGTGGTGTGGGCTGCAGCCCAGCCTCCGAGTCCTTCCCTGTCTTCATGCTGCAGCCAGACCAGGCAATCAATGCACGTATGCATAATGAAATCAAGTGCCGAGCAAACCATGTGGGCATCAGGTCTGGAAAGAGCGTGCGGCAGCTGGCAACCCATGGAAACACCACACAGGACCCAACAGGACCTGACATGACCACGGGTGATCAGTTCACAGCCAGCAGCCAGCCCTGCCCCAGGCTCTTGCATGGTGCTGCCCATCCCCTGCCATTGGTCATTAATGCATTCATTTATTCAAAAGTACAGATTGCCTGCCTGCCAAAGGGAGACATAAATTCAAACAGTGCTGAGTACTAGTGGTAGAGACAAAGAAAGGGTAGAAAGTTGAGGCTGGCCTCAGTAGGCAGGAGAAGACATGCCAGGAAAACTGGCCTTTAGGGAGAACTCAGTGAGCCTAGAGGGGAGCCATATGGCTCCCTGAGGAAGAGCATCCCAGGCAGGGGACACAGCAAAGCAAAGAGCTCAGGAGGTGAGGCCTGGTACTGGCCTGGCCCAGTAAGGGGAGAAGGGGAGGAGATGAGGGCAGCGAGGGGCAGGGACGAGGGCTGAGTAGGGCCCTGAGGCTGTCAGAAGGTTCGGTTTCCACAGAAGGATCTGGGCAGCTTCTGGAGTGTTTGAGCAGAGGACAGACAGACACTCTAGCTGTCCTGCTGAGACCTCCCCTGGAGGGGGAGGGCAGGAGGGAGCTGTCTGGGGGTGGCCTGATAAATACAGCACTGTCCAACATAGCAGGCTTCCCTGGGCCTGCTATGCCCACCATATGGCACCTGGTCCAATCCCAGGGAGCAGGGCAGGAAACCCGACCTGAAGATGTTCTCCCAACAGCCTACCAGCTGACATCATCCCATTGGTGGTGAGTACAGATGAGTTGGTGGGTCACCAAGAAAGCCTCTTTTCCATGAAGTAGGTGACAGCCCCAGGAGGATTTATAGCTGCCTGACAACTTTCTGGGTAGCTACCCCACAAACCCCATTATGACAACAACAACAACAAAAAACCCAAAACTAAAAACTGGTACTTGATATCTGAGAAAAAAGGGAAGCTGGTTGGTCAGACTCAGGAAGGATCCTGCAATGTGGCTGACCCCAATCATTAGGAAACGTGGTTGGGTGGGTTAACCCATATGGCCTAATCCTCACCATGGTTACCGGACAAAGACTTGGCACAGACCAGACCCCTCAGGGCTGTCCTCCAGAGCCAATAGGCTGTGCCCAGGGACACAGGCAAGGCACCTGCTACTGCACCCCATTCCCCCTCAATTTCTCTCCCACAATGTCCTCTTCTTTCTCAATCATGCCCTTTTTCTGCTAGCTGATCATGATGTGAAACTGAAACAAAGGAAACAAAGGGTTAAGGAAAACAAATTCACATCTCTCTCAAAATAAAAGTATTAAATAGTAGGCTGGCTGGTAAGCTCAGTTGGTTAGAGTGTGGTGATGATAACACCAAGGTTCAGGGTTTGATCCCTGTACTGGCCAGCCACCTAAATAAATAAATAAATAAAAACAAATTCAGCAAAGTAACAGGATACAAAATTGACACATAAAAAGCAGTCGCACTTCTTTTCTTTTTTTTTTTTCTTTTTGTCTTTTTTACTGACCAGTAACGGGATTGCAACCCTCGGTGTCACGCCCGTACCGGGGACCGGCAACAGGATCGCAACCCA
>NW_007726535.1:197888-229273 GCF_000696425.1 Galeopterus variegatus | reverse complement strand
GCTCACTCGGGTGAGTGCGGTGCTGAAAACACCAAGGCCCCGGGTTCGGATCCCATATAGGGATGGCCGGTTCGCTCACTGGGACAGCGTGGTGCTGACAACACCAAGTCAAGGGTTAAGATCCCCTTACTGGTCATCTTTAGGGGGAAAAAAAAAAAAGAGTCAAATCTACAGACGTAGATTTATGTAGAAGGTAGGTAGTGGTTGTCTAGGGCTACGAGTCTTGGGAATGAGGGTGTGGAGCTTCCTTTTGGGGTGATGAAAATGTTCTAAAATTGAATGTGGTGATGGTTTCACATCATGTGGTGATGGTTTCACATCTCTGTGAACGCACTAATAACCACTGAACTGTATATTTTAAATGGGTGAATTGTATGATATGGGAATTATATCTCGATAAAGCTGTTATAAAAACAAATAAAATCTGGGCCGGCCCGTGGCTCACTCGGGTGAGTGCGGTGCTGATAACACCAAGGCCCCGGGTTCGGATCCCATATAGGGATGGCCGGTTCGCTCACTGGCTGAGCGTGGTGCTGACAACACCAAATCAAGGGTTAAGATCCCCTTACCGGTCATCTTTTAAAAAAACAAACAAACAAACAAATAAAATCCAACATCAGGCCAGAGCTGGAGGGCACAGCTTCAGGAGTAACCTCTGTGGCTTACACTCAACCAATCCTAAGTGTCCTGGCATTCCCCAACCTAATTCCTGATGTTGTGCCAGTGTCACTGTTTCTCTGTCCCTCACTCAGGCCCAGCTGCCAAGCTCTGTGACCCTTAGTCCACATTTGCCCCACCCAGCACATACTCCTGGCAGGGCTGCTGGTATGAGGAGCGCCAGAGGGTAGGACACCCAGTGCCCAATCCACAGGCAGTCTGGAAGTGGGCCGCACCTGCCTGCCTTCTCTGAGCTCCTGCCCTGGTCCCTACCTCCTCTTTCCCACCCCAGTGCCCCGATGCCAACACCCTGCCCTGGCCATCCTCACCCCAGGTTCTAGCCACCCCCACCCACTCCCAGCTGCCCTTCTTCATGCCTGCTGCCTCTGGTGCTTTCTGTGGTCATGGCACATCTGTGGCCATGTGCATGTGTCTATCTCCTCTGCCACACAGGTATTGTCTCCTCTGGTACCTGGCCTGGGGCCCGGGGCTGGCCCAGAAGAGGTACCAGTGACTTTGCAGAATGCAACTCTCCTCAGAAGTAGTAAGCAATGGGTCACATGCTCTGCCCAGCCCAGCCCCCTCCCCCAGTTGCTCTGGTCCATTCTGTTCTTTAGAAGCCTAGGGTCCCTGACAGTTTGTCACCCGCTCCTGTTCCCCCATGCTTCCTGCCTCTGCCCACATCAGACCTGCCCGTTCCATTGCTGAAGGAGTGGCCCACCTCTGCCCTGGTTCCCCTGACTTGTGGGCATCGTGGCCTTGCTCATGCACATCTTGTGACCAGCTTGTCCCACTGCACTGTGGACACCAGACAATGCCCCCATCGCTGAGGGCATGGCAGCCAGGCACTGGGCTCAGGCTGGTGGGAGATGGACAGGACTGGCTCTCAGGAATTCAGAGTCCTTCCAACTTGTGGCAACAGAGGCCCAGAATTTAAAACCCTTTTTAAGGAGTCACATGACTCAGCAGTTCCTAGGGCTCCTGGTCCAGCTCTCTGTGGGCTGAGAGCAGCCCCTGACCCTGGGGACTCAGCAGCTCCTTCTCCTTCCCCCAGGCAGGGCCTAAAGGGCAGGACAGGGCTGACGTTGGTCTCCTTGGGGGAAGAGTTAAGAGGTCCTGCCTTCTCAGCTCCTGTAAGGAGGGGCAGTGCAGTGGGAGGAAAGTGGGTTAGGGTCAGGGGACACAAGTTCCAGCACCCTTCCTTGCCACAGCGGGCCACAGTTCTGTCCCCTGGACAGTGAAGTCTGAGTCAAGCCAGCTCCTGACCCTAAGGTCCCTGTCCTGTCCTTACCAGCTCTTTTCCAGTGTGGGGTGTATCCTGGCTGTGCACAAAGAACAGGCCAGGCCCTGCGTGAAGAGTTTAAGAGGCCTGGTCGGCTAGGAAAACACAAGTAACCCTCCCGATGCCAAAAGAGATGCTCCAGATGCCTCCCAGCCCCCCAGGCAGGCCACCATGTAGGAGATGTGTGCTTGCCCCTGTCCCTAGCGGGGTGGTCTTGCCTTTAATCCCAAAGATCTGAAACCTGCACAATCAGCACCGTAGACCACAGTGGGGTGGGGGGGTCTGTGATATTCCCAGTCCACACAACTGGAATTCATTAGGTGGACGCCGATAAAAGAGATCCGTCTGTGAGTACTGACCTGCCACCACCATAGGCTCCCAAAGGGGTGTGCACTGGGGCCACTCTGTGAACTGCAGACAGCCTGGAACTTGGCAAGGAATTTGATGGCTTCGGTCACCCAGGGGTCAGAGCAGCAGCGATGCTGCCCTGTGCTGATGGCCAAGAAAAAAGATGCCAGGAGGCCCTGGGGGGCTTCAGCTCCTGAGCCCTGACTATGGCACTGGCAGCAACCACAGAGCTAGGCAAATGTCACCACCTTTAGTGTGCGGCTGCCAGCAGCAGCAAGTCTGCCACCTGCACCTGCGAGTCCAGAACCAGGGTTCTGACTCAACTGGCGTGTGGGGGAGGTGTGTTGATGTCACTCCCAGGACCTGTGCAATGTCACTGCTTCACAGGACCTCAAAGAGTAGACTCCAGGGCACAAGGCTACTGGCTCTTGGGCCCATTGGCTTTGGCTATGTGTAGGGTGAACAGATAACATAGGGAGGTGTCAACCAGACCCAGCTCTCAACCTGCAGGAGCCTACTGTCTGGGCTGCCCCCATCGGTGAAGCAGAACCACTTGGGCGGCAGAGCTGCTGGAGAGGTCACAGTAGGTGACGGATGTCCTCTCAGCACAGAAGGTACTTGGGCCCTGAGGGGCTCAACCACTTCCCAGGCCCAGGGCCTTGCACCATGTGGGTGTGCCTCATTCCTTCTCTCTTGCTCAGATTTACAGGAAGCCATAAGAAAGCTGTCTCTTGAGATGTCTGGGAAAACAAGCTGAGACACAAACCTACTAATGAGCTCCACTAACTATCCTGTCTTTGTAAAAAGACTTTAGTACTTGCTTCTCTTATATGTAGCATTTTAAGCTGTTGTCTCTCAGTGACAAGTGCAAATGTGGATGATGACAGTCTCATGAGCAGAATAAATCCTAACATTCTGTTTTTATGTAGGGATACTCAGTGACACCCCTGCCCTGCACATCATCCCGACACAGAAAAGGCGCTCAGAGGACAGGGTTATAAACTATGGGGCTTCCTGTTCCTCCACTGCTGACAAGGCGGGCGAGCTCCAACCCTCATTAAAGCTGGTTGAGGGCCGACCCTGTGGCTCACTCGGGAGGGTGCGGCGCTGGGAGCGCCAAGGCCGCGGGTTCGGATCCTATATAGGGATGGCTGGTGCGCTCACTGGCTGAGCGCGATGCAGGCGACACCAAGCCAAGGGTTCCAATCCCCTTACCGGTCACACACACACAAAAAAAGCTGGTTGAGCTCCTACCTCCTGCCAGGAACGAGCTCCCTCTGGTCCACCCCCACCCCTAGCACAGAGGACCCTGGACCATAATGTTCTGTTCACACTTCCACCTTCTCAGGCAGGCTGAATGCTGCAGGAAGGTATCAGGGTGGCCTGTCTCTTCCTCTTCCACAGCACCAGTGTGGAGCTCAGGCCAGCATGGGACTCATCAAATGTTCTCTGACTGAAGGGCAGCAGAGACACCACAGTATGGAGGAGCTGCTACACCTTCCTGACCCTGTGAGCCGGGGAGGGCCCTTGTTCACAAAGAATGCCAGTCCAACAGAGGAAGAACCAAGAGTCTGGGCAAGAGCACAGAGAGGATGCAGGGCGTGACAGCTGGGGAGAGGATGCCATGTGCATGAGGGTGGAGGGCCTCAAGGTTGCAGCTGGCACTTGGGGACTTCAGATTCACACTGATGGAACTCCTTTTGCCAGGCCCCCTGCTAAGTGCTTCCAATAGCTGTCTTTTTAACTCCAGCCCCGTCTGTGACACACCAGGGGAGCCCTACAGAGATGCACCAGGCAGGAAGGGGACAGAGCAAACAAACTTACCATGGCCAGATCGGAGCCCAAGAACATCGCAAAGGCATCACCACTCATACAGAGAAGTATCTTTCCCAAAATGGTTTTGCAGAGGAAAAAGGGAGGGAGAGATCTAAATGTGATCCTACCTGAAGGCATAGGTCTTCTGATGCCAGCTCAGCTGTCCCCGGATGCTGTATGCAATGGTGGTGACAAACTCCCCGCCCAACCCCAGCTCTGAGCACAGCTTCAGGGCAAACTTCTCCGGTGAGTTCTCCTTCTCTGACATGTCCCACTCAAACTGGTCCACCAGGGAAATGTTTCCCACATGGATGTTTAGCTGGGGCAAGAACCAAAGAACACAAGTTAGAAGCAGTCAGGACCGCCCCAGCCCAGGGAGGCCACGAGAAGGTGGGGACGAATGCTCTGGAGCCACCAGGCCTAGGGTGGACCTTGCTTAGAACCAGGGCAGGCCCTTGTCTTTCCACTTCCTCACCTGCTAAACGGAGCTGTCCCCACAAGCCTCTCAGGCTGCCCCGAGAGGCTCTGGCTCAGGGCCCGGCACAGTCATCCTTTGGGAGGCCCTGAAGTGGCCCCTGGGGGCACCGAAGTCCCACCTCACCTCTATTCCTGTCCCTCTCTCTCCCCACAGTGGCTGGTGCCCTCTTTTCTGCCTTTTGAATCCTGCTGCTCTCAATCTTTATATAACTACAAAGGCCAGGCAGGGCTCAGCTCAAGTATCACTCATCATAAACTGTCCCTGAGCCTCCATCTTAAGCCAACATCTATGCCCTTACTTTGTTTCTTTACAGAGTTTGTCCCTTGTACCAACCAGGCGAGGTGACAGGCAAGCCTGGCAGGGGAGCAGAGGTGCTAGGCCAACTCCTCCCATGTCCCTCATCCTCCAGCAGACACCCTGCTGACGTGTGACACGCAGCCAGAGAGGGCCCCGGGCATGCAGCTGGGGGGGTTTTCACAAATGGACACTAGTAACCAGCACCAAGACTCAGACAACATGGCTTGCACCCAGGAGCTCCCACCTTGGCCTTCTCCTGGGGAGCCACCATCCTGGCTCCTCACCCCAGCTTAGTTGCGCCTGTTCTGAAACTGGATGTCATGGAATCACAAAGGATGGACCCTTTGGGGCCTAGCTTTGTTCCCTAGGCATCAAGTCTGTAAGACTCCTTCCACTGTCGTGTGGGGCTGGGACTATCCCTCCCTGTTGTCCAGTGTTCTGCTGGTTGAGCAAGCCACATGCACCTGCCCAGTCATGCTCCTGCCTCTCAGCTTTAAGACGAGGATGAGGGCATGGTGAACTGGCCATTGCTCTTAGAGCCCAGCCCTGGGGGAACAGCCCAGCCCAGCCACCTTGGGCACTTCTGCCTCCCTTGCGAGAAATGAGGAAACCCCAACCCCTGACCATGTTCATGGAGCCCTGAGCCTCTGGGCCCTGTGCACCACTTTTTGCTCACTAGAATGTTCCCCTCACCTGGGCAGAACTAGCTTCTTCTCAGCATTCTGGCCTCAGCTAAGCACCAGCTCCCAAGCCCTCCCCTCCCCACCAGCCCCTTTCCATACCCTCCTGCTCTACTTTCTTTGCAGCACTTAGGCCTCTCTAAGGTGGTCTTAATCATTTGTCTACCTTTTTTCTGCCTCTCTGTCATCCCGAGAACCAGGAATGCCAGGCATGGTCTCAACAGCACTTGCTTTGGGAATGAGTGAATCCTCATGACAGCACTAGCAAGCAGAGGGAGGAAGCCAGGTGCGGAGCTGCAGCATCCCACACGTAGCACACAGCTGGGTGGTGTGGGCTGCAGCCCAGCCTCCGAGTCCTTCCCTGTCTTCATGCTGCAGCCAGACCAGGCAATCAATGCACGTATGCATAATGAAATCAAGTGCCGAGCAAACCATGTGGGCATCAGGTCTGGAAAGAGCGTGCGGCAGCTGGCAACCCATGGAAACACCACACAGGACCCAACAGGACCTGACATGACCACGGGTGATCAGTTCACAGCCAGCAGCCAGCCCTGCCCCAGGCTCTTGCATGGTGCTGCCCATCCCCTGCCATTGGTCATTAATGCATTCATTTATTCAAAAGTACAGATTGCCTGCCTGCCAAAGGGAGACATAAATTCAAACAGTGCTGAGTACTAGTGGTAGAGACAAAGAAAGGGTAGAAAGTTGAGGCTGGCCTCAGTAGGCAGGAGAAGACATGCCAGGAAAACTGGCCTTTAGGGAGAACTCAGTGAGCCTAGAGGGGAGCCATATGGCTCCCTGAGGAAGAGCA
Source organism: Galeopterus variegatus (assembly GCF_000696425.1). Taxonomy (NCBI): domain Eukaryota; kingdom Metazoa; phylum Chordata; class Mammalia; order Dermoptera; family Cynocephalidae; genus Galeopterus; species Galeopterus variegatus. The sequence continues at coordinate 222,905 of NW_007726535.1, read as the reverse complement.
TCCCAGGCAGGGGACACAGCAAAGCAAAGAGCTCAGGAGGTGAGGCCTGGTACTGGCCTGGCCCAGTAAGGGGAGAAGGGGAGGAGATGAGGGCAGCGAGGGGCAGGGACGAGGGCTGAGTAGGGCCCTGAGGCTGTCAGAAGGTTCGGTTTCCACAGAAGGATCTGGGCAGCTTCTGGAGTGTTTGAGCAGAGGACAGACAGACACTCTAGCTGTCCTGCTGAGACCTCCCCTGGAGGGGGAGGGCAGGAGGGAGCTGTCTGGGGGTGGCCTGATAAATACAGCACTGTCCAACATAGCAGGCTTCCCTGGGCCTGCTATGCCCACCATATGGCACCTGGTCCAATCCCAGGGAGCAGGGCAGGAAACCCGACCTGAAGATGTTCTCCCAACAGCCTACCAGCTGACATCATCCCATTGGTGGTGAGTACAGATGAGTTGGTGGGTCACCAAGAAAGCCTCTTTTCCATGAAGTAGGTGACAGCCCCAGGAGGATTTATAGCTGCCTGACAACTTTCTGGGTAGCTACCCCACAAACCCCATTATGACAACAACAACAACAAAAAACCCAAAACTAAAAACTGGTACTTGATATCTGAGAAAAAAGGGAAGCTGGTTGGTCAGACTCAGGAAGGATCCTGCAATGTGGCTGACCCCAATCATTAGGAAACGTGGTTGGGTGGGTTAACCCATATGGCCTAATCCTCACCATGGTTACCGGACAAAGACTTGGCACAGACCAGACCCCTCAGGGCTGTCCTCCAGAGCCAATAGGCTGTGCCCAGGGACACAGGCAAGGCACCTGCTACTGCACCCCATTCCCCCTCAATTTCTCTCCCACAATGTCCTCTTCTTTCTCAATCATGCCCTTTTTCTGCTAGCTGATCATGATGTGAAACTGAAACAAAGGAAACAAAGGGTTAAGGAAAACAAATTCACATCTCTCTCAAAATAAAAGTATTAAATAGTAGGCTGGCTGGTAAGCTCAGTTGGTTAGAGTGTGGTGATGATAACACCAAGGTTCAGGGTTTGATCCCTGTACTGGCCAGCCACCTAAATAAATAAATAAATAAAAACAAATTCAGCAAAGTAACAGGATACAAAATTGACACATAAAAAGCAGTCGCACTTCTTTTCTTTTTTTTTTTTCCTTTTTGTCTTTTTTACTGACCGGTAACGGGATTGCAACCCTCGGTGTCACGCCCGTACCGGGGACCGGCAACAGGATCGCAACCCATGGTGTTGCGCCCGCACCTCGCTCAGCCAGTGAGTGGGAACCGGTCTCCACATGGGATCCAAACCCTCGGCGGGAGCGCCGCCGCGCTCCCAAGCGGCACACTCTCCAGTGCGCCACCGGGCCGGCCCAAAAGCAGTCGCACTTCTATCCAGCAACAATGAACAATCTAAAAAGAAACTAAAGAAAATAACTGCATTTAAATAACATCAGAAAGAATAAAGTACATAGGAATAAAACAAGGAGACAAAAGACTTGTACAATGAAAACTACAGAACACTGCTGAAAGAAATTAAAGAAGGCATAAATAAAAGGAAAGACAACCCATGTTCATGAATTGGAAAACTCAATATTGTTAAGATGTCAATACTAACAAAAGTCATCTACAGATTCATTGCAATGCCCATCAAAATCTCAATAATATTTTTTGCAGAAATACAAAAATCTATCCTAAAATTCATGTGGAATTTCAAGAAACCCAAAATAGCCAAAACAATCTTGGGAAAAAAAGAACAAAGTTGGGGATCTCACACTTCCTGATTTCAAAACTTCCTACAAAGCTACAGTAATCAAAACAGTGTGGTACTAGCATAAAGACAGACATAAAGACCAATGGAATAGAGAGATCAGAAATAAACTCTTGCATCTATGGTCAAATGATTTTTGACAAGGGTGCCAAGACCACTCAGTGGAGGATGGACAGTCTTTTCAACACATGGTGCTGGGAAAACTCAATATTCACATATGAAAAATAAAGTTGGGGGCCGAGCCCGTGGCGCACTCGGGAGGGTGCGGCGCTGGGAGCACAGCAGCGCTCCCACCGCGGGTTCAAATCCTATATAGGGATGACCGGTGCGCTCACAGCGCTCATGAGCACAGTGCGGCTGGTCTCAAAAAGGACAAAAAAATAAATAAATAAAGTTGGATCTTTACCTAACACTATATATATATATATATATTAAAATTAACTCAAAATGGATGCAAGACATAAACATGAGACCTAAAACTATAAAACTCTTAGAAGAAAACATGGGAGAAAAGCTTCATGACACTGAATTCAGCAATGATTCTTAGATGACACCAAAGGCACAGGTAACAACAAATGGAAAAATAAACAAATTGGATATCATCAAAATTTTAAAATTTTGTGCACCAAAAGGACCCTATCAACCGAGTAAAAAGGCAGCTCACAGAATGGAAGAGAATATTTGCAAATCACATATCTGATAAGAGACTGATATCCAGAATAGAGAACTGGTAAACCTCAACAACAGCAACACAAAAAGCCCAATTCAAAAACAGGCAAAGGATTTGAACAGACATTTTTCCAAAGAGATATATGAATGGGCAATAAGCTCATAAACAGACATTCAACATCATTTATCAATTAGGGAAATGCAAATCAAAACCATGAGATACTATTTCACACACATTAGACTAGCCATTATCAACAAAATAGAAAATAATGAGTGTTGACAGGAAATGGACAAACTGAAACCCTTATGCATTGTTGGTGGGAATGTAAGATGGTACAGCCGTTGTGGGAAAAACAGTTTGGCAGTTCCTGAAAATAGTAAAACCAGAATTACCATATGATCCAGCAATTCCACTTCTGGGTATATACCCAAAAGAACTGAAAGCAGGAACTTGAACAGATATTTGTACACCCATGTTCATAGCAGCATTATTCACAACAGCCAAAATGTGGAAACAACCCAGATGTCCACTGATGGATGAATGGGTAAACAAAATCTGATACATCTATATAATGAAATATTATTTAGCCTTAAAAAGGAATGAAATTCTGACATGACATAACATGAATAATCCTTGAAGACATGTTAAGTGAACTAAGCCTATCACAAAAGGCCAAACACAGTCAACCCTCCATATCCCCAGGTTCTGCATCAGTGGATTCGACTGACCATATAGCAAAAATCTTCAGAAAAAATCCCAATAAAAAATATAACATGGCTGGATGGTTGGCTCAGTTGGCTAGAGCATGGTGTTATAACACCAAGGTCAAAGGGTTTGGATCCCTGTACTGGCCAGCCACCAAAAAACAATTATTAATAATATAACAATAAAAAAATGATATTTAAAAAATACAGTATAACAACTATTTACATTTTATTAGGTATTACAAGTAACCTAGAGATGATTTGTTTATTTTCTGGTGTCAGAAGTATGAAACAATTTAAATTATATGAAAGGACACGCATAGGTTATATGCAAATACTACTCCATTTTATATCAAGGACCAGCATCTGTGGATTTTGGTATCTGCACAAGGTCCTAGAACCAATCCTCCAATACTGAGGGACAACTATTATATATAATTCCACTTATGTTAGGTAACTAGAATAGTCAAATTTATTGAGAGAGAAAGTAGAATGGTGGTTGTATGGGGCTGGGGGAAGTGGAGGATGAAGTGTTAACATTTAATGGGTACAATTTCAATTTTACACGATAATAAAATTTCTGGAGATGAACAGTGGTAATGGCTGTACCACAATGTGAATGTACTTAGTGCCACTGAACTATGCTGCCTCAAAGCCAGTGTTCCAGAAGCTCCAACCCACAGCATGAAATCCAAAGACAGGCTCCTGCCAAGGCCTTGGTGTTCTCTCTGCGCCCCTCAACCCCCTGGCTGAGAGCAAGGAAGGCCCTGGTACAGGGCAAGGAGCCACCCACCTTGATGATGACACGCTGGTCTGATTGGTCCTCTAGGATGCTGTCCGTGGGGTAGGACTCAATCTGCTGTCTGATGGCGGAGGCGATGGCTGGCACAAACGTCAGTGGGTTCAAATCCAGGTCGTCACAGAGGATTTCAGAAAACATCTCGGGAGTCATCAGCTTCTCTGAAATCGAGAGAGAGGGAACAGATTGAGGACAGATTGCAGGGCCTCATCTCACCTTGCCAGGCCTGGCCACCCCACCCCTTGGTCCTTGGCCAAAGCTCCCCAGATGCAGATGAGGATGACTGGGGAACTGAGGGTGGCCCTCCTGGACATTGGGAGTGGGAAGAAGAATATGACAAGCACCCTGCTTCTGGGCAGGTTCTAAGTGCTCCCCATACCAGGTCCTCTCCATGCTGCGTGACACCATCATGGCTGGGTGGGAGCATATGATTATTCTAACCAACAAAACATTCAGGATAAGTGAAACAAAGGCACTTCAGAGCTGATGTGCTGACTCCACCCTCTCCTCTGCTCTGTGCTGAGCTGGTGTCACCCGTGACAGCTCAGAGCCCAGCCCTACCCCAGGCCTCATGTGAGTGAGACACACTGTGCAAAGCCACAGAGACTTTGGGTCTGTGACTGCAGCAGTAGTAGCACCTCAACAAGGTGACAAGCGTGGAAGTCCCTATAGATCACAGGTCCTGGAAACGTAACTGCACCAAACACGAGCTTGCAGGGACCATCTGAGACCAGCCAGACTACAGCAAGATCCCACTCAAATGTTTACTTGATGCTCTTTCTGGCTCTCATAACCCAAGATGAGCCACGGACAAGAGAAAGCCAAGAAAGAATTCCTTTATGAGCACATGACATATTTCATCATCAAGAACAAGGTCTGCTTAACAGAAAACAGCTCCACAATTTCCTAACCTGCCGAAAAGAGGGGCTAGAGACCAGCTCTGCTAGCAGCAGCACACAGAGGCATGACAGCCTATGAGTAACAGCTCACCCAGCAAGTGACTGCAGTTTATTTTGGAGACTGTGGCAGGAACCTAAAGCGTTCAGGCTAAGCACCCAATGAGTACATTGCCCAGAGCATTTTTGTAAATTAAACTTTTTATTTTGAGGTCACTGTTGACTCATATGCAGTGTAAGAACTAACATAGAGAGATACCACGTACACTAGGCCCAGTTTCCCCCAATGGTAGCATCTTACAAAACGAGAGTATAATCTCACACCCAGGAGCCTGATATATTCAAATACAGGGGATTTCCATCATCCCAGGACCCTCATGCTGCTCTTTTATAGCCACAATGGCTTCCCCCCAGCCTATTCCCTAGCAACCGCTAATCTCCATTTCTATAATTTTATCATTTCAAGAATGTTATATAAATGAAATCATACAGTATGTAACTTTGGGGGATTAGCTTTTTTCACTCAACAAAATTCTCCAAAAATTCATGCAGGTTGTCACTTCCTTTTTATTGCCAAGTAGCATTCCATGGTATAGAGGGACCACATTTTGTTTAATTATTCCCCCACTGATGAACACCTAGGTTGTTTTCAGTTGCTGGCTGTTATGAAGAAAGCTGCTACAAACATCCATGTGTAAGCTTTTGTGTAAACATGAGTCTTCATTTTTCTGGGATAAATGCCCAGGAGTGCAACTGCTGGCTTGTATGGTAGTTGCATATTTAGCTTTTAAAAGAAAGTGCCAAACCATTTTGCAGAGCAGCTGAGCCTTTCTACATTCCCACTAGCAATGACAGACCTAGTCCCCCTCATTCTTGCCAGCATTTGGTGTTGTCACTACTTTTTATAGGTATGGAATAATAGTGTGGTTTTAATTTGCTTTTCCCTATAATGGCTAATAATGTGGGACTTCTTTTCAATGCTTATTTGCCATCTGTATATCTTCTTCAGTGCAATGTCGCTTCATGTCTTTTGCCCATGTTCTAATTGGATCATCTGCCTTCTTACTGTTGAGTTTACAAAGTTCCTTATATACTCTAGATTACATGGTTTCCAAATATGTTCTTTCACTCTGCGGCTTGCCTTTTCACCCTTTTAACGGGGTCTTTTGCAGAACAAAGTTTTTAATTTTGATGAAGTCCAATTTTTCAATATTTCTTATCATGAATTGTGTTTTTGGTGCCTAAGAACTCTTTGCTTAGCCCTTAATCCCAAAGATTTTCTCCTATGTTTTTTTCAAAAGTTTTATAGTTGTATGTTTTATATTTAAGTCTGTGATCCACTTCAAGTTTAATATTTGTATAAGGCGTGAGGTTTAGGTCAAGGTTCACTTATTTTTCTACAGATGTCCATTTGTTCCAGCACCATTTTGTTGAAAGAGCTTTCTTTCCTCCACTGAACTGCATTTACACCTTTGTCAAAAATCAGTAGGCACATTTGTGTGGGTCTGTTTCTGGATTCTCAACTCAGTACCACCGATCTGTGTCTATCCCTCCACAAATATTACATAGTCTTGATTATGGTGGCTATATAGCAAGCCTTAAGATCGGGTAGACTGATTCCTCCCACTTTATTCTTCTTTTTCAAAATTGCTTTAGCTATTTTAGTTCCTTTGTCTTTCCCTACAAATTTTGGAATAATTTTGTCTATCTACAAAAAATTTTAAGATTTTCATAGGAATTACATTAAACTTGTACATCAATTTAGGGAGAATTTACATCTTGAGTATTCTAGTCCATGAACAGGTATGACTTTCCATTTACTTAGATCTTCTTTAATTACTTTCACCAGCTTTTGTGGTGTTTGGCATACAAGTCCTTTACATGTTTTGTTAGATCTACACATAAGAACTCCTTTTTTAATGAGTGACTGTAAATGGTAATATATTTTCAATTTCTGTGTCCATGTGTTCATTGATAGCATATAGAAATATGATCAACTTTGGCATGTTTATCTTGTATCCTATAACTTTTTTTTTTTTTTTTTTAAAGATGACCGGTAAGGGGATCTTAACCCTTAGCTTGGTGCTGTCAGCACCACGCTCAGCCAGTGAGCTCAGCACCGCACTCTCCCGAGTGAGCCACAGGCCGGCCCACCTATAACCTTTTTGTATGTTCCTTTGGATTTTCTACACAGACAATCAGGTCATCTGCAAAGAGGGACAGCTTTATTTCTTCCTTTCTGATCTGTATATCTTTTCTTTTCTTGCCTTACTTCACTGGCTAGAACTTCTAGCACTATGTTGAGTAAGTGTGGTGGCAGCAAACATCCTTGCCTTGTTTTCTGTCTTATGGAAAAAGCATTCAGCCTTTCATCAGTAAATCTGATGTTAGCTACAGGTATTTTTGGTAGATGCTCTTTATCAAATTGAGGATGTTTCCCTCTATTCCTATTTTTCTGAGAGTTTTAAAATCATAAATAGGTGAAATTTTATCAGATGATTTTTCTGCATCAATTGATATGACCATGTGATTTTTCTTCTTTAGTATATTGATATGGTAGATTACATTGATTGATTTTCAAATACTGAGCCAGCCTTACACCCCTGGAATAAACCCCATGTGGACATGGTGTACAATATTTTTTATATCTTTTTTTTTTCTTTTTTTTTTTTTTTAAAGATGATCGGTAAGGGGATCTCAACCCTTGGCTTGGTGTTGTCAGCACCACGCTCAGCCAGTGAGCAAACGGGCCATCCCTATATAGGATCCGAACCCGTGGCCTTGGTGTTATCAGCACTGCACTCTACCGAGTGAGCCACGGGCCGGCCTTATTTTTTATATCTTGCTGAATTCCATTTGCTAATATTTTGTTAAGGATTTTTACATATATACTCATGAGGGACATTGGTCTGAATCTTTCTTTTGTTTGGTACTGTCTTTAGTTTTGGTATCAGGGTAATAATACTAGCTCTAAAAAATGAATTGGGGAATGTTACCTCCTCTTCTATTTTCTGAAAGAGATTGTGTAGAATTAGTGTTAATTCTTTAAACATTTGGTAGAATTCTCTAGTGAAACCATCTGGGACTGGAGATTTCTTTCTTGGGAGCTTTAAAATTACAAATTCTATTTATTTAACAGTTATAGGACAATTTAAATTATCTATTTGATACTGGGTGAGTTGTGATAGTTTGTATATCACAAGGAATTGGTCCTTTCCGTGTTAGGAATCAAAGTTATGTGTGTAGAGTTGTTTGTAGTACATATTCCCTTCCTTTTGATACCTACAGGGTCTGCAGTGATAATCCTGTTTCATTCTTGATATTAGTAATTTATATTTCTTTTTTTTTGGGGGGGGGCCAGTCTTGCTAAAGTTTTGTCAATTTTATTGATCTTTTCAAAGTACCAGCTATGTTTCATTAATTTTCTCTATTGTTTTTCTGTTTTCAATTTCACTGATTTCTTTTTTTTTTTTTTCCCTTTTTGTCTTTTTTTTACTGACCGGTAACGGGATCGCAACCCTCGGTGTCGCGCCCGTACCAGGAACCAGCAACGGGATGGCAACCCTCGGTGTTGCACCCGCACCGCGCTCAGCCAGTGAGCGGGAACCGGTCTCCACATGGGATCCGAACCCTCGGCGGGAGCGCCGCCATGCTCCCAAGCGGCGCACTCTCCAGTGCCCACCGGGCCGGCCCTCAATTTCACTGATTTCTGTTCTCTTTATTATGCCCTTCCTTCTGCTTGCTTTGGTTTCATTTTGCTCTTTTTCATGGTTTTTGAGGTGAGATCTTAGATTACTGATGAGACTTTTCCTGTTTTCTAATATATGCATCGGTGCTATAAATTATCCTCACAGCATTATTTGAGCTGTATCCCCCCATTTTTTTTTTTTTTTTTTTTTAATAAAGATGACCGGTAAGGGGATCTCAACCCTTGACTTGGTGTTGTCAGCACCACGCTCTCCCAAGTGGCTAACTGGCCATCTCTATATAGGGATCCAAACTCGTGGCCTTGGTGTTATCAGTGCCACACTCTCCCAAGTGAGCCACAGGCCGGCCCTTGTATCCCCCAAATTCTGATATGTTGTATTTTCATTTTCATTCAGGTCCATGTATATTTTTAATTTTTCCTTTAGACTTCCTTTTTGAACTATGAATTTTTTACAAGTGTGTTGTTTAGTTTACAAGTATTTGAATCCACTGTGGTTGGAGAACACATTTTGCATAATTTTAATTCTTTTAAGTCTATTGAGGTTTGTTTTATGGTATATGTTCCACATGCTCTTGAAAAGAATGTGTATTCAGCTGTGTTGGGTGTTCTCTAAATGCCAATCAGATGCTGTTGGTTAATGTTGTTAAGCTCTTATTATCACCTTGATGACTTTCTGTCTAGTAGTTCTATCAGTTATTGAGAGAGGGATATTGAAGACTCTAAAATAATTGTGGATTGTCTATTTTTCCTTTCAGTTCTGCTTTTGTTCACATATTTTCCAGCTTTGTTGTTTGGTGCATACATATTTAGGATTACTATGTTTTCTTGGTGGATTGACCCTTTTATCATTAATCTTCTTCTCTGACTTTGGTAATTTTCTTTGCCATGAAGTCTGTTTTAACTAATACTAGTATTGCCATACCTGCTTTCTTTTGACTAATGTTTGCATGATACATTTTTTTCCATCTTCTTACTTTCAAGCCCTTGTATCATTATATTTGAAAAGAGTTTATTGTAGAGAATGTAGGGTTGGGTCATATTTTTAACCTCCTCTGCCAATCTCTGTCTTTTAACTGGTAATTACTGACATGTTAAGGCTTAAGTACACCATTTTATTTTTGTTTTCTGTTTTTTTCCTGTTTTTCCTGTTTTTTTTGTTTCTTATCTTCCCATGGGCTACTTTAACATTTTTTTGAATTCCATTTTGATTTTTCTATAGTGTTTTTGAGTGTATCTCTTTATATAGCATTTTTCAATGGTTCTCGGTTACATTAGATATACATAGCTAACCAGTGTACTGACTTCTTTTACCAGTTCAACTGAGGCGTATATACCTTACTTCTCTGTCTCTTTATCCTCCCCCATTTATAATTGTCTCAAGTATCTCCTCTAAATACTTTCAAAACCACAAACAGTGTTATAATTTTTGCTTCAACTGTAAAACATAATTTGGAAAACTCAAGAGGAAAAAAGAGCTTATTTTATTTATCCATATTTTTGCTTATTGTGTTCTTCCTTCCTGATGTTCCAAATTTCTTCCTTTATCATTTCCTTTCTTTTAGCCATTGTTTTAGGCTAGGTTTGCAGGTGATAAGTTTTCTTTCATTTGAGAATGTCTTGATTTCTCTTTCATTCTTAAAGGATATTTTCACTGGGTGTAGAATTCTGGGTTAATAGTTCTTTTCTTCAGTACTTGAAAAACACTGTGCCACTTCCTCTAATCTCCAGGGTTTCTTTCTTTTTGTTTTTATTTTAACATTTTCTCCACGGTTTCTGATGAGAAATCTGCTGGTATTCTAATTGTCTTTCCCCTATAGGTAAGGTGTCATTATTCTCTGGCTACTCTCAAGATTTTTCCTTTGTGTTTAATTTTCAGAAGTTTAATTATGATGTGTCTTGGCATGAATTGCTTTGGGCTTATCCTGTTGGACTTCATTCACCTTCCTGAATATGTCATTTGGGCTTGAGTCCAAAATGAGCATGTGGATACAATCTTTAAAAACCTGCCTCCTATAGCCATGCCCTAAAATGTAGACCCTTGGAGCTCTAATCACCCCTTCGCCTGTGTGCCAGAGAAGATTCCAAACATTTTCCTAAGGGGATTCCCTTGTTTCCCTAAGGAGATTGCTGAAAACACAGCAAACCAATAGCAATTTTGACATGGCCTCCTAACTATCAGTTAAGAATCACAGCTCTTACTCACACTAAATACCACCCAGGGATGAGGAAGAGTTCATAGAACGACACTCTTTTGGTTCTCCATGTGTTTATACATGAGGACTCCTATGAGGAACAGCCCAGTGAAACTCGCAGCGGAGCTCATGGATGGATGCTAGTCTTCATTACGTTATGCCATGTCCTCTTCATGAGGGCCATGGGGAAAGGTGTGATTCTGCTTCTTCTGAGCCACGGGCTGCTGCTAATCTCCCAGCAACGTACGCAGACTGAAATCTGAGTATGAACCAGAGCACAGGCTTCCTCTTATATCTCCTAGGTATATATTCCCCCTTATCCAGTTCTTCCTAACCACTCCTTTTTCATTTGCTTTATTCTTTTATACCCAGTGTTGTTATGTAAGCAGTCTTACATCCCTTCTGGGACAAGGTAGGGTTATAAATAAATGGCAGGAACTTTGTTAGCCTTCTTATCTTTGTGTTTAACAAAGTCCCTGACCTCAAGGGGTTGAAATGGAGAACGAGATAGAGAAGTTAACAAATAACAATAACACACACCAGCTGAGATAAGCAAGGAACTTGGTAAAAGTAGTAGGGTTAGCCTTCTTATCTTTGTGTTTAACAAAGTCCCTGACCTCAAGGGGTTGAAATGGAGAACGAGATAGAGAAATTAACAAATAACAATAACACACACCAGCTGAGATAAGCAAGGAACTTGGTAAAAGTAGTAGGCGATGAAGAGCACTGGTGGTCTGGTATCAGTGGGCTGTCCTGTCCCTATGCTGTGGGTGTCACCAGTGAGCTGCACCTGTCCCCATCTACACTCAAGGCAACCTCTTGGAATTTCTTGCCCGTGTCCTCCCTCACCCATGTCTCCCACCACCGATGTCCCACCCCCAACACCAGCTACCCTGTGAACCCTGGAGGACAGGCACTTGGTTGGCAGGCTTTGTTCTCAGGTTGGGCAGAGATCCTTGGACTCAGGCCTGGCACACCACGTGCTTGGTACACCATGTGCTTGGCATACCACATGCTGGGGGATGACCAAAGGAAGCAGCCTAATCCTTCCAGAAAGCTCAAGGCAGCCACACAACAACAACCACTCACCCTCTCCTTCCTTAGGAAATCTCTGGGAGAAAACTGCTGTAAGCAAATGTGCTATGTACTGTGGAAACGTGGACAGCAGAGGGAGTTTTAGCATACTCAGGCATCTCAACTCAACAGAAACTTCCGCACCAATTATATGACCAAAGAATCAAAGAAGATACTTATGATAAGTGAAGAAAAGTAAAATAAAACGATACTTGCACTATAATTACAACTATGTTAAATATGTTCGCATGTGGAAGTGACAAGAAGGGAAAAGGCAAAAGTGAACACATTATTAGCGTGGTGAGATTCTGATGATTTTATTCACTTAGAAATGATTCACTGCTTTTTGTCTGAATATAAATCGCACGTTCACTAAAAATTCTGACAAATTTGGGGAAAAAAAAGAAAATAAACACATGTGTAATCCTCCTTCCCAGATGGACAAGCACTCTAAACACTCTAGAGCAGGTATCCTTCTAACCTTTCTGTCCACATTTGCACACAGAGTTACATTCAGACTTTGGAAGCTCAGGAAGAGCCAGAAGAGATGGCATCTGACCCCGGACTTAGGCTGAGGATGTCCAAAGGGAAAGACTGGTGCAGGTGAGGGCAGAGGCAGGAGAGCACATACATGGTGTAGTAAAAGAGGAGGAGAGTGGCAGATGGGGCTGAGTGGAGGTGTGGAGGGGCCAGGCAGCTGAGCTGAGTCTGCACAACATCTGCATCACCATCCAAGCCACATGAACTGGCAGGCTGCCATGCCAGGCCCCTTGAGGCACCTGACCTCACCACAGGAGAAAGCAGCCCAAAGCTCATGTGCCCAGCCCACAGGAAACCATGGCAGAAGTGGGACTGAACCCAGAGTCCACACCCTCCAAAACTATACCACGATGCTATGAATGGCAGGCCCAAAATCTGCCTGCCAGGCAGCTGGAAGGAAAGGGGATACCAATAGCTCATAATGCTCCAGGGGGCCAGATCTGGGCCCAGCAGAGCCCGACTGCCTACGTACCATTCATGTTCCAGGTAAAGGCGTCCCGCAGCTTCTGGCCATCGATCTCCATGTCCAGCCGGATGGGGACCAGCACTTCAGGCTGGGATGCATTCTCATGGATCACAGCTGGGTCGTGGTCATCAAAGCTGAAAGTGAAATGATAGCAACAGTCACCAAGGCTGCCGTGGGCCTTGAAGATGTGAGTTTTCAGTCTCTCTGTGCACTGCAGGTCACTCCAAATCTGGCTAAAGGCGAAAGGCCACTTCTTACAGGCACTTGACCTCTAGCAACTGAGGCAGCACAGAAGACTCCAGCAGGGGTCCTCAGGCCATGGTCTAACAGGGCAGGAGAGACTGTAAATGACAATTGCTAGCCTGTCAGTGGCAAATGCTACAGCAGGGAAGAGCCACACACTTCATGGATGCATGGGGAAGGGACAGGAAGCTGCTGGCCTGAGCAGCAGGACAAGACCTAGACGTACTCTGCAAGAAGATTTAAGCCTGAAAGCAGACAGCACTTTCACAGAAAGCTGTGGGAAAAGAGAAAGGCATTTCCAGAAGAGCAAATGATTGAGCTGAGAGGCAAGAGAAGGGAGGAAATGCCAAGGGAGCAGCAAATAGCCCACTGGTGGCACAATGCAGACTTAGGTGGGGGCCACCGCGAAGCCAGGAGGTGTCGAAGTGGCGATGGTCCTCCATCTCAGGCTGCGGAATCCGGCCTCTGCCCTGAGGAGCCCCAAGAGGATTCTGAGCAAGGGAGTTGCGGATTTCAGGAAGACATAGAGGGAAGAGATGGCACAGACAGGGCAGAGAGAGGCTGCTGCAGGCAGGGGAAACGTAAAGTGTCTGGAGAACAGCCAGGGCTGAGAACTGCCCTCAGAGAGCATGGGAAGCAGATGAGAAAGGAAAGAGAAAATTACACCAAGTGCTGGGCACGAGAACTGTGGGAAACATGGCCGAGGGAAGGGGCAGGAGTGCTGGTGACAGGAGTAGCCATTCTACAGATGGAGGTGACATTCAAATAGAGATGGGAGGGAGGGAAGGGGGAGGGAGGAAGAAAGGAGAAAGTGGGGAGAGGGAGAGCAAAGGTGAGCCTTGCAGATGTTGGCAAGAAGTGAGCTTGGGCTGAGGGAACTGCAGGGCGGAGCTCTGGGTAGGTAGGGGGATGGCAGTGAGGAGGCTGATGTGCCCAAGGCAGGGTAACTGCTGCAGCTGCGGCACTGGGCCTGGCAACCCCGAGAGCTCTGGCCTCTGCTGCGAGTGTGACAGGGAGACTGGAGGGTTCTGTGTGGAGGAGTGACATGATCTTCCTGAGGCAAGGAGGCCCAGGCTGGCTGCAGAGCCAAGAATGCAGTGGGACGCGAGGCAGGGGCTGCTGCAAACCCCCAGCGGGAGCTGATGGGAAGCTGGCCAGGGTGGTTCAATCAGAGGGATGGGCAAGTAGGAATGCTGCAGCTGGATTTGTGGTGCAAGGAAAAGGAAGGAGTTCAGAAAGAGTTGTAGGCTTTTGACCTGCGCAGAGGAAAGGATCGATCACCAAGGCCCAAGATGGAGAAGTCTGCATGCAGCGAGTGGCTGAGCATGTGAGGGTGTGCTTGGGGAGGTCTGGGCCACAAAGACAGATGGAGTGGGAGCTTGAACTATGGCTCCCAAAAGACATCAATGTCCTAATCCCCAAACCTGTGACCATTACCTCACATGGCCGAAAAAAGGAACTTTGCAGATATGACTAAGTGAAGGATACTGAGAGATTATCTGGGTGGCCCCTAAATTATATCACAAATGTCCTTCTAAGAGACAGACAGAGGGGGATTCCATACACGAGGAGAAGCCCATGTGAACACAGAAGCAGTGACTGGAGTGATGTGGTCACAAGTCAAGGAACGCTGCAGCCACCAGAGCTGGAAGAGGCAAGGACCAGATTGGTCCTGGAGCCTCTGGAGAAAGCGCAGCCCGCCCACACCTTCATCCCCATCCAGTGAAAGTGATTTCGGACTACTGGCCAGAACTGTGAGAGAATAAATTTGTGCTGCGTTAAACCACCCAGTTTGTGACTGATTGTTCAAGCAGCAATAGGGAACTCACACAGTGGAAGTCATACGTATGGCATTTGTAACCACCAGACTGGCTGTGGCCAGCTCGTGAGAACCTAAGGGAAGAGAAAAGGCCCAGGGACTGCACCCGAGCAACCTGACTAGAGGTGCTGGGGAAGTAAAGAGAAACAGCCAGAGATGACAGCGGGTGGAGCCGGGGGCTGCAGAAAGCCAGAGACAACGTCCTGGAGGTCAGGGGAGAACAGCGTTTCGAGGAGGAGGTGGAGGCAGTAGAGCATTTTGGGGAACACAAATTCAAAGCAGAGTGTTTTTCTGGGAAGGAGGGGACTAAAGCGTGTTGGAGAACTGAGGCAGAAGCAGTGCAGTGATGCTCACTTACCACAAAGGGAAAGTTCTCTTCTTGTCCCGGCCCATGCGGTTCCTGTTGATGGTTGTGGAGCATGGCACAGCATCCAGGTGGTGGGAACTGTTGGGCAGGGTGGGCACCCACTGGCTGTTCCTCTTGGCCTTCTGTTCCCTGGGGAGACACAGGAAAAGCACCCCCACCTCCATCTGTCTCAGAGTCCGATTCTGTCCCCCAGGCATTAACTCATGCTCTGTGGATTCCTGCTGCACCCGCTGGGCTCCAGGCGCCTATGAAGGATATCTGTGCACCCCTGACTCTGTAGGGATCTGCACCCCAGGCCCCCAGAGGCATCCGGCCAAGGGGAATTGTGTGAAGCAATGCCAGACACAGCCCAGGGCACAAATCAGCCGCTAACCTGTGGTCATGGTGCATGCACTAGGCATGGTACCCACAGAAACATGTCCCTGATGTGGGGAAGGGGCCCAGAAGGGAGGATTCCCAGAGGGGCAGACACTGGAGGGTAGCCTTAAACACTGAGTGTGGGCTAACTGTGTGTTGGGAGGAGAAAAGTGCATTTCAGGGGCAACACATGTAGCAGCAGGGACGAGGCACCCCAGGGAAGGGCTAAAGCTGGACACAGAGAAGTTCCAATCACAGGGTCTCGCGTGCTCCATCAGAAAGCAACTTTTCTCGGCAGGTGGCTGAGAGTCCCCACTGGGTTTGAAGGGAGAGATATGATCAGACTGTGATTTTAGAAATGCTGCCTATCCTGAGATGGACTAGCAAGGCTTCTGGCCTCCAAGCTTCCAGAGCAGCAGAGGTGAGAATATGGATTGGTAAATACCTTCTAGAAAGTGACACCTAAAGTAATTTAAGTAACCCATGCCCCAGAAAGGCTTGCTCTTTTCTCAGAATTCCAGGTTGCTCTTACTACCAGAAAAATACCAAAAGCTATTTTGAACTGAGGCTCCAGTGCTGGGTTAGACAGACGAGAGACTCATGTTCCCACAGTGCTCTGCATGTCCCAGTCTTCCCTGGAGAGACTGTGTGCCATCTCCCTTTACATCCCCAACACCTGAGCAACAGCTCCTGCAATAACTGTACACAACAGTTCAGAGCAAGTGATGACAATCGTCCAAGAGGGCCCTCTAAGGGCCCCAGGGGAAGCAGCATGCAGCCCTTGTCCTTTCGATGGGCTGGTGGAAGGCAGAGGCAGGTGCCAGCAGCTGTCCAGGCCCTTTAATGCTTTTCTCTTCTAAAGCTGGGCCACTTACACTCTGTAACTGAGGTCTGGGACCACCCATGATATCCAGTTTGGTCAGGACTAGAGCAAGTCTCCTGTACTGCAGGCAGCTTTCACCTTACATCCAAGACCCGGAAAAATGGGGAAGATGGAACTAATTTGGGCGGGGACTAAGAGCTGAGACAGCAAGACCAGGGTCCCCACCATAGCCTGTCTGGGCTGGTGGATCCTACCTTGGCCAAACAGACTCAGAGTGTAAAATTTTAAGCAGCAAAGGGGACTAAGAGCTGAGACAGCAAGACCAGGGTCCCCACCATAGCCTCTCTGGGCTGGTGGATCCTACCTTGGCCAAACAGACTCAGAGTGTAAAATTTTAAGCAGCAAATTCCCAAGACCCACACAGATCAAAGGACTCCCCATCTTGGGGGTAGGGCCCAGGAAAATGGATTTCTTACAACTTCCATGGACGATTCTAGTGCAGCTGGTCCTGTATTTGAAACCACAGATCTAGACCTCCGCTTTTCTAATCGGATATCCTCCTAGAGACTGTGCTGAGCCCCCATCCCCCCCAGTCACCAAATCCTACCCTATCTCGGTAGCGATCTCTCTTTCATTTCCAGATCTGGGCTGCTCTGCCATCCCCTTGTGTCTAGTACCATCTCCAGTGAACAGTGCAAGTGAGGCCACAGTCACAGACAAAGTGAACATGAGTACGCACTCAGCCATACATAGAATCCAAGAACCTGAGTCACCTAATTCAACTTTCCTTCCACCGCAAGAGAGGGCATCCAGCCTCTGCCCAAACTGCTCAGCAACAGGGTGGGGAGGCTACCAGTCCCCTTGTCGGCCTGCCATGAGTACGCACTCAGCCATACATAGAATCCAAGAACCTGAGTCACCTAATTCAACTTTCCTTCCACCGCAAGAGAGGGCATCTAGCCTCTGCCCAAACTGCTCAGCAACAGGGTGGGGAGGCTACCAGTCCCCTTGTCGGCCTGCCTGAGAGTGCGGAGCCAGCCAAATCTGCTTCCCTCGACCTTTGCCACCTCCCCACCCCCCGATGTAGTCCTGACCTCCAAGACAACAGGATTCTGCTCCCTCAGCTGTTCCTCATATGACATAATCATCAAGAAACTGTTTACCATCCTATAAAAGGTTCCCAGCTGAAGTGTGCAGACTTAAAAGTGCCATCCATATGTATATAATTTCCTCTGCGATTTGCTGGGAAGGTCTAGCCATCCTTATGTTCTTACCACATTCCCTGGGGGGGAAACAGAATCTGCAGAGCACACATCTGTAACACCAGCCAGGCTGGATGCCTGCCACCTTTCTTAGGGGGAATCATAAAAACAATCTAATAGCAAAATTGAGACAAAAACTGGAAAGAAATGATTTTCCACAACCACATCACTCCAAACAATAATCCTTTTTCCCAGCTAGAGCTCCCTGGCTTTTGTGCATAGAAATGCATATTTTCTTGAGAGCTAAAAGCATAAGGTAAGTACAGTCTTGTATTCTGCACATCTTGCTCATGTGAGCCATGTCTCAGGTTGCTGCAGAGTCTACTCAATGATAACACAAGGGGTTACATCCTACTCCATTCGAGGAGCTACACCTTCAGTCACCTGGCCTTTCCCTAAGGCTGGACTCAAGTGACTCCACATTCTCCATTATTATTCACAATTCCACAAAGAACACCTCTGTACATATAATGAGTTTGTTTATTTTGTTCTTTTCAATTATTTCTTTGGGACAATTTACCAAGGGTGAAATTAATGGGCCAGAGACAAAAAACCATTTGATGTCCTAATGCTTTACACACACAGCACACCCATCCGCAGAGCTGCCCCAGCGTGCTCAGTGTGCAGCTCTATCACCCTCCCCAGTTCTTTACGTTGCTAGTTCGTCTTTCACTTTGAATTTTTAAAATTACACATGAGGCCAAACATTCTTCCCATGTTTGTTTACTCCTTGTACTTCCAGGTGTGGACCATCCTTTACCTATTTATTTACTGGGCATTCAAGTTTTTCTTATAAATCTGGACATGCAGACTCTAGATACAACCCAGTAACTTTCAATTACAGTTGTCTCTTGGACCCATGGGGGACTGGTTCCAGGGTGTTCCACGGATAACAAAATCTATGGATGCTCAAAAGCCTCTCATATAAAATGATGTAGTATTTGCACATAACTTATGCACATCCTCCCACATACTTTAAATCATCTCTAGATTACCTATAATACCTAATACAATGCAAATGCTATGTAAATCATTGTCATACCAAATTGTTTAGGGAATAATGACAAGAAAAAAGTCTGTACGTGTTCAGTACAGATGCTATTATTTTTCCCAAATATTTTCAATCCATGGTTGGTTGAATCCATGGATGCAGGACCCACAGATATGAAAGGCCGACTGTACTTGCCTTTTTAATTGTTACTGTAAATACTCTTACAAAGGTTCTATGTTTTTACACACTCAAATTTACTGTCTGTTGTTTTCGTGAGTTTATCTGAGCCACTAATTTTTCTGACAGATTAGTCCCAGTTCCAAAGCATTCCTAACTGTTCTCCAGAATCCAGGACTTGGCTTATATTTCCTAGAAATCCTACAGATACAGAAGAAACTTAGAAGCCCAGCTAAGAAAATCTGTAAGCACAGTGGGTAAAGTGTTGAAAAGTATTTCAGTTCGACCTCACCCCAACCTGTTTTTAAGTATGAGAAAACCTGCGGGTGTCCCCAGAGCACACCCTGGCCTGGAGTGCATTACCTGAGGTAGGTGGGGGGCTCCGTGCTGATGGACACAGCTTTGTACTTCTCATCGTTGCCGTCCAGAATCTCTTCCACCTCTGAGGCTTTTAACAGAGTCACACTAGTGGCAAGAGTAGTGTATCCATGATCTGTAAGTGGAGAGATACCACTGCGGTCAACCTGCTGGCAGCAGCGGCAAGCAGCAGCCAGCCAAGTGGATGCAGCACATCAAGGTCCTCGCATGCAGGAGGTGGGAAAAGCCAGGTGTCAAAGTGATTACTGCTGAATTGCTGGCCTCTTCCAAAAGGGCAGTCTGGACTGCAGGCTTTATTTAGAAAGCCTACTGGTAAAGCCTCCTTTGGGATTGATTTGGACTAATGTGCCCCTGGAGCACTGACTCAGGAACAGAGGAAGTGCTCAGGGCAGCAGCGGCACCTGTAGCTACTGCATAGCACAGCCAATGGGGACTCAAGACTCCAGAATGTATTTTCTTTGTCCTCACTCAAATAAAAAGGAAGTCTCCAGAGTTACACGCCAGTGGGAAGAGGTCTGACACCACCACGATCCACAACATGAAGCAAGGTGGGAGATGGAATGAAAGTGATGAATACTTTTCTTTTAAAACAAGAGCCCAGAGAGGTGGAAAGAGCTGCATTACATCAAACATGAATCGCTGTCTCCAAGCCAGTCCAGATGTGCTGTCTGGAAAGCAGCACAGATTCTAGGCAACTCGGCCCCAGCTCATTTAAGGACCCTTGGTCAAGAGCTGCTACCTGTCTGTGGGACTAGCCTGGCCTCACCTGGAGAAATCAATCAGTTATGGGGAAGGATCTCCAAAGCACAAGGTGGAAGGAAGAGTCACCAAGACTTCACCCAGAGACTTGCAGAGGGGAAAGCAAAGCTAGGGACTCACTGCGTTAGTGACCGGTGCTCCACTGGGGGAAGAGGGAGAACAAAAAGGACACTGTTTTAAGCAAGTGAGTGGAAACGTTATAGCAGCAGATAAAAAAGCAGCTCTGGCTCCTGCATTAAAAGAACCACTACTTTGCCCACAGTGGACAAAACCACAGCAGCATCTACAGACACAACCAAGCAGGACAGACTACAAAGTACCACTTATGCACACGCACACGCACATACACGCACACACCCAGGCCCAGGGCAGCTGTCTACAAGGCGCCATTGCCAAGTGGGAAGCATTTTGCCACCTGCCAAACAGCATTCTGCGTCCATATACAAATGTCCCCGTGGGAGTGTCTCCTTATGGAGCCCCCAGAGTGTCTGAAGAACATCCTTTCGCCCTGCACAGAGCTGCCATGGCCGACAACACGCTTGCTGCATTAGTGTCAGCGGCTCACCTAGCAAGCCCCAGGCACACAGCAGGCCACGACAAGAAGGGACATAAACACGAGCTCTAGCACACTGGCTGCTAGGATGAAGTGCTACGGGATGGATGTGCTCTGGGAAGCAAGCAGTGAAAGCCCCAGAGGGGAGTGGGAGCTGGGGCCGCCACCCACCGCTCAGGCTACATGGAGGATGACTATGGTGACACGCCCACAGCAGATGGCAGAGCATCACAGCATTCCTAAAACGTTTTGAGACCAACATGTCTTCACAGCACCCCTACTGTCCTGGCCCCGGCCCCCTCACACACCTACTGGCCCCGCTGGAAATACCTGGCAATGGGACACCACTGGCTCCTGGGAGCTGCTTTCTAGCCTGAGGTGCATGGTGTGCTCGCAGGGCTACCCTGCCCCTGGGATGCTCCCTGCCCAACTAAGGCCAAGGCTGCAGTGAAGACACTCTGGAGTGAAAACGTTTTATCTTCATGACATAAGCGAGTGGTTTTGAAACAGGTTTACAAACCCTCGTGAAGACGCACCCTTAGTGTTAGGTTTTGTTTTTTTACCATGTGACGATGCAACTATTTTCTTCCTCTCTTCCACAGTGGCTAGTCGCCTCCAGAGCGAGGGGTATCTCTTGTACAGAGAACCTCGGAACATACGGAGGTAGTTTCCCACCTATGAGTAAAGCAAGAAGGCTCATTATGAGGGTCGCGTATTCAAGCAGAAGGGTAGGGTCCTGGCACAGAGGCTCCGCTGGATGAGTGACAGACAACCAGGCCTCCAGGTGGCTCCCAGACACCAGGCTTTCAACAGCAATGAAACACATTCTGCTGACATCAAGGGTTCAACAGCAGTGCACATCTGGTCCACATCTGTGCATCCTGACAACAGGATCAAGTTCCAAAAGGCCTGATCGGATGTCCAAGAGGGAGGCCCCCAGAGCTCACCAAGAAGCCCCTGGAGCTTAGCAAGAAGCTCACAGTGATTTTGATTCTGGACCAAGGGTCTCTAGCACTTTCCAGAAATGTAAGGCTTCTCTAACCTTCTTTTATCTTAAAAACAAGACTTTGATATTTTTACAATGCAATAAACACCAAAAAGTTCTTCTAATTTTAGACAGATGCAGGATAATTTTCCCCATGGCCTGTGTTGCTTTATTTAGCAACAAAACTCAAACCAGGGATACCAAAGGAATTTTCCAAAGAGTTTACAAAGCACTTACTGGTAATCACCAGACTGCTATATAAATCATTACTTCCCCAAACAATAGTTTCAGTTTGCTTGTACCAAATACTGAAAGTATGACCTCCCTCACAAAAAGAAATCGAGTCCTAAAGTTTTATTTTATTTTATTTTTTGTCTTTTTTCGTGTCCAGCAACGGATCGCAACCCTCAGTGTCGCGCCCGTACCGGACCAGGACCGGCAACGGGATCGCAACCCTCGGTGTTGCCCCCGCACCTCGCTCAGCCAGTGAGCGGGAACCGGTCTGTATGTGGGATCCGAACCCTCGGCAGGAGCCGCCGCACTCCCAAGCGGCGCACTGTAGCAGTGCGCCACCGGGCCGGCCCCTAAAGTTTTTTTTTAAAGACATCCCATTGTCTCATCACTTAGGGGACGAAGGACAGCCAGTGGACAGTGTGCCAGGTGCTGGCTCCATCTGTGACCTAGAATCATGTCCCTTTTCTGGGTCTCTTTATCATCTGTCAAATGCTCAGCAACTCTGAACTTCACCCCATGAAGGACCACTTCTATAACTTCTTCCATTTTACCTACCCAGCATAGTATATTTATTAAATAAAAATCTATCTCTCCATTTTTCATTAATGAAAGATTTATGAGATCAACAACCAGAGCTGCTGAACACTGTGAGAAAACAGCCACAGTGAATCACTTGTGTTCCACAGAGAACACAGACTCCTCAGCATGATCTGGCTTGTGTGGTTACCATTCAAGGGAAACATACAGTTTCCATGAGGTTTTTGAAAGCAAATTGACAATACTGCCCCCCCACAACTACCCTGCAGGTCCTGCAGGGCTCTAGGACTCCTAGGCCCCTCCTCCCAAGGCTCCTTCAGAACTTAGGAGCCTGGGGCCTGCCTTTCTGGCTTTTCTCTGAACCAGACTTTGCCCTCTCTGGACCCAGGTTCCCAGAATGTGAAATGAAGATGCTGTACTTGGGGATTTGTTAGGGTCTTCTCAGCTCTGTGACTCTGGCTTTGGGAATATGGCTTCCTGCCGATGGTGGGAGAACAGTGACACACTCACTCATAGCAACTGCAGGCGACCTCCCAAGGCAACTCCAGGAATGTCACACACAGGTGCTGAGTTACTATGGCTGGTCCACCTCTCTGAATACATTTTCCATAGGGAAGGGGGCTGGAGGCCATCCATCCAGTACTGTCACGGGAGCTACTATATATCAATAGACAGCAGTTCTGATCCTGAACTCTTCCCTAAATTCTAAAGGTCTGATAATTGTGAAGCCATGCCCAAGAGAACAAACCACCTATCCACCTGGGTCTCAGGATGATTATTCTCTCTCAAGAGGGAGGGCAGAAATGAAGAGGCTGAAATAAAAGACGGCAGTTAGCTGTGTAGAAACGAAAATGTGTTTGGGGGAAGACCTTAAAGATCATCCAGTCTAAGCATCTTATTATACACATGAGAACAGTGACACCCAAGCAGAGTAGGGCTGGAACCAGGCCTCACAAAGTTTTTCCCACCCAGCCACATGCTGCTTCTCAATTTGCTCCATCTAATAAAGGAAAGCTTTCTTTTCAAAAGCATCGCCCACTCAGAGTCAAGGCCAAACTGATTACTGTTCCATCCATTAGATAAGGTAAAGGCTTCTTTAAACAACCTGGCCGGTATCACATACCGAAGCTCCGCAACTGCCTTTTGTATCCTGCATTTAGGCAGGTGCCTACCAGCCAATGAGGCCCATTCTCAGCTGTGACAGACGGACAGGCACTGGCCCCATTTCCCCAGAACAGCCATCTTTAAACAACAGCATTTATGTGATAATGTGAAAATTTTACTGCATCTTGCCCTTTTTGTTTTTAAAAAAAATGGTGAAAAATTGAACCACTAAAGTTCTGACGCTACTCACAACATTGGTCTCACAACTTAAGATGGCTAAGACAAGACAGGAATCACGGGGGTGTCCCGAGAGCTTTAGCATGACCATCATGAGGCTTCATTCATTCACGCTATATAGGCTCAATTGTGAAGGAAAAAACCGAAAAATTTAAAAACATTAACAAACTGTTAGAGAACGATAATGAAGTAGAGGCAATCCTTGGCATTTTGTAACAACTTTAATCCCAGGTTTGGTACTTACCTCTTTACATGGGAGAAATTCTACTGCTTAATATGTGCACATATTAATTGTATAACCATAACTTAAAAAAAAAAAATAAAATAAACTAGCTGGGAACTGCCCTCAGCCGAAAAAGAACTACTCTGAGACAACTCGTGAAATTTTAATATACTTAGCATAAACCCCCATTAAAATAAACTAGCTGGGAACTGCCCTCAACCGAAAAAGAACTACTCTGAGACAACTCGTGAAATTTTAATATACTTAGCATAAACCCCCATTGAAGGGCCAGTTGTAGAATTTTCCTAAAGTCAGCATCCAGCTGATTCAACAAAGTGCTGCCACTCTAGTTAAGGATTAAAGATCCTCATGATCTTTCCCCAGTAATAATTCAGATTCAGTTCAGATATCCAAAATGTCAATTACTTCTGAATTGCTGAAAGATCCAGCTGGGGCACTAGGGCAGGCATCCTCCTCCCAACTTGTTTCTTCACTGGTAAACAAAAGACAACACCTCCACCGCCAACCTCAGAGGCACGAACACAATGGGGATGAGCCCTCACTGCCTAGGGTTTCCAACCCGCGATTTCAGGACCCCACATGTAGCAATGGAGGCACGAGTGCACGTGAGATTTGCAACATCTTAAAAGGATCAAAGGCAGTCAAACGCCGCAGGAGCTAATCGAACATTCCGCCTCTTGTCTGGCTGGAACCGTACTAACTCAGCGCGGAAGCAGTGACACCTCGTGAAGCCCTACGCCCGGCAGCAGGGTGTGTCCTGGGCTCAGGCCACAGGTGTGGGGCGGGGCCTGTTCGGCCACGCCCAGCAGCCACGCTCCGCAACTCGCACGCGCACGCGCCCGCCCGCCACGATGAATGGAGATGCGCGCCCCCGGCGCACGGACCCGCCCCGGGGCTCCCGCGGGGCCTGGGCCGAGGAAGGCGAGGACGTGCCGCGGGCTACCTCGGAGCCGATCATGTAGAACTCGCCGTCGTCCTCCAGTTGGAACTTGACGGGCTTCTGCCCGAAGGTCTTGCTCAGCGCCATCATCATCATTGCTGCGGCGGAGGCGGGCGGCCGGGGCCGGTCTGCGAGGGATAGGGAGGGCTGGGGCGGGGGCGGAGCGCGCCGGGCCGAGGGGAACCGAGGTCGGGAG
>NW_007726535.1:185411-197034 GCF_000696425.1 Galeopterus variegatus | reverse complement strand
CGGGTGCTCACACTACCGCCAGGCTCCTCAGCCACCGCCGCGGACGACGACCAGGCCGCCCTTAGTGCGCATGCGCGGGGGGTGGACGCTGACGCGCGCGTCGCCGCCGTCTAAACAAAAGACCGGGCGCGCCTCCGCGGACCCCTTAAAGGAGCCACGACTAGTTTCCTTTCCTCCCAAGACATGGTACTGTGGAAAAGTTGCTCGCGGACAATAACTGCTGAGGCCCTGACTCCAGCAGTGGCTTTCCCAGTCTCACAGCTAGGAGTGGAACTCAGTCCAGGGGAGGAGAAAGGAAGTGAGGCCTGAAGGCGGGGAAGAGGACAGAGCTACATCAGGAAGCCTGAGTAGTCTGGCCATGCTTTGTGACCCCAGGCTGGCGCATCAGTTTCCCCAACCTGAAAACAGTGCAGCTGAGCAGATAGGAGGGCTCCTAGGAACAGATATCCCAGTTCCGAGCCCACAGCTGTTCCTGCAGATATGGGGATGGGCAGAATGACAACACTGTGTGGGGCTTGGCAGCATTCAAAGGCCCAGGTGGTATTTGGTTTGGCTGGTGCATCACATGAGNCAACCTGAAAACAGTGCAGCTGAGCAGATAGGAGGGCTCCTAGGAACAGATATCCCAGTTCGGAGCCCACAGCTGTTCCTGCAGATAAGGGGATGGGCAGAATGACAACACTGTGTGGGGCTTGGCATGAGCAGAGGCTCTGGGGCTTGGCAGCATTCAAAGGCCCAGGTGGTATTTGGTTTGGCTGGTGCATCACATGAGCGTTGGAGGGGAGGGACACCTCCATTCCTTACTTAACTCTGAGTTCTTTGCCTACGACAAGCCCAGCCCTGTGATGGTGAGCAAAACCAGACAGCCTGTGGCGCTCCCAGCCCAGAGCAGGAACCGACACTAATGAAAGCAGTCATGTATCTGGTTGAACAAAGCAATAAGTAAAAAATGGCCCACTACTGACAATTTCATACGATTCAGTCTAATAAGATTGCAGCTGTGATAGGTGCTAGTATGAAGAAGACATTTGGGGCTGGAAGACAGGGCAAGGATAGGCCAGAGAGGTAGGAAGGGCCATGGTAAGTATGAGTTTTGTTCTGAGTCCTCACAGCAGTGGGAAACCAAAGTATTCTAGGATAGGGGCTGGGGCGTGGCATCATCAGACCAAATGACCACCACTCTGGAGGATAGGCTCAAGGGGCAAGTGGAGCAGCAAGGAACCAGTTAGGAAGCCACTGCAGGTGTCCAGTGAGGTGTGGCAGAATGGAGCAGAAAGAGCACAGTGCCCAGCTCCCAGGACCAGAGGCTTGGTGGGGTGACCCTGGCTCCCAGGACACGGCCAGACCCTAGCCAGGCCTCCCCATCCTGGCTGCACAGTCACAAAGAGAGACCAGGCAGGCAGGTAGAAAACAACTGTTTAATGACAGTCCTCAGTAAAAAAAAAAAAAAAAAAAGGTTTATACACACTGTACACACATTTACATGGCTTTGGAGAATACCAGTGCTGGCATGAGGGCTTCAGGAGGATCCGGCCCAGGACAGGATTGAGGTATGTTGAGGCCTCCAGGGCCTGGGGTCTCTAGCAGGAAGCACCCCCTCCCCAGCCCTGCCGAGGTCCTACCCTGAGAGACAGGGATGTAGACCGAGGGCAGCCAGACTTGACCATGACCTGTACAGGTGGGGTAAAGCCAGTCTGAGACTATCCTCACTCTTAGTAATGCCAAAGCATCCCTGTCCAGTCTGAGACAGTTGCTGGCAGGTGACCACGACCCGCATGGCCTTCCCTGCAGTTGTCATGGTGGTTGCACCCATACTCCACCCCCGAGGAGACAGGGGCTCTGTCCGTGCCTAGTGCCCAGGGCCACAAAGGTGGCTGTGGGTCTCTAGCCTGATATCAGTGGTCTGGCAGGGGTCAGCGCCCCCTGAGGGTATCCAAGCCATTCTCAGCGGAAAGTGTTGGCAGGCTCGGCACAGCCAAAGAAGTCGGGGCCCACGAGACGGGGGAAGCCCTCCAGGGCCTTCACCTTCACAGGGTCAAACTTCCAGTAGAGGCGGCCCCGCAGGAAGTAGGCATAGCCTGAGGAGAGAGGGTCAGGCCTGGGCAAGTGGGCATTGGGCCCCGCACCAGCCCGTCAGACTGTGCCCAGGGACAGGCACAGGGAGAGGGCACAGAGGGCGGGTCTTGGCCACCTCTGAATTTCTTGAAAACTGCAGCTCCAGGGCGGGCCTTCCAGAACCTCTCTTCCCTCCAGGGAAGCCTTCTGCCTGCCCCAGGGTCTGGTCCCTGTAACATCCAGCCTGACAGATACCTGAAGCTTCAGAAGCTCAACTCTTACCTCTCAGAAAAGCAAGTCCCTACTCCTGCACCCACCAGCCAGACTACAAAGGGGCATCCTGGAGTCTCAGAAACCACCCCAGGACAGTTCCCTCATCAGGTCCCAATGTGAGAGAGCACAGAAGCAAAGAGTGCTGTCAGGGGAGTGAGCACTGGACTGGGATCCCCGACCTGGCTCTAGTCCTTTGCACTTGCAGGAGGCTGGGTGGTTCTGTGGTTAGGAGAAGGGACTGCCTGGGTGGGAGGCTTGGCTCTGCCACTGTCCACCTAGGTGGCCCCAGTTAGGGACCTCATTGCCTGATCCTCTGTTTGCCCTGCTGGAAACTAGGTTTATAACAGGTGTTATGTCAGAGGGATGTTCTGAGAATCGCATAAGACATGTAAAGAACTTGGAGCTATGCCTGGAGCATCATTGGCCCTCAGTATACAGTAGTTATTTCATTGGCTGTGACTGAGGGACCTCTGCCTCAGTCTCCTCATCTGCAACACAGGGTACAGCACTACCCAGCCACCAGGTAGAGGGCAAGTGGTGCTGACAAAGGGCCTGTGTTGAAGAGCTGGGCCTCCAGAAGTGGGCATGAGGAGGCCCAGCCATCACCGGATGGAAGATGCTGCTGCTGCACCCACCTCCCACCAGCCACCCCGCCCACCACATACCATCAGCATCCTGGAAGGCCGCGTCAATCTCAGAGGGCACACCTCGCCAATCAGTGGCCCGGCGGGGCACGGGACTGTCCACACGCTGGGTGCTGGGGTGGAAACGCCAGTAGTCCCCGCCTCGAAAGAAGTAGATCTTGTTCTTCTCGGGACCCCAGACCAAGGCAGCATGGATTGGGGACCCCACCAGGCCCAGCTCAGAGAGGGGTGCAGGGCCCAGGACTGGCTTCCCACCGTCGTACATCCAGTATTGAGCGCCTGCCGGAGAGGGGAGGCTGCAAAGAGCTGCTGAGCCACCACTACTGTGCCCAGCCACTGTGGGCCTGCTCAGCCACCACCATGGACTCTCCCAGCCTGTTTCCTTGCCCATAAAACATGCACGCCTGCTCAGCACCCCCACCCCTAGAGGGAAGTTGGAGCCCGCTGGGGTAAGCTGGAGAGGAGAAGGCTCTGTAAGGTACCGAGTGGGTGAGGTTATGCTAATCAGTAGAGGGCTGCCTGGGCTCCCGTTCCTTCTGGCATTTGGCTGGCTGTGACAAATGCCTGCTGATTACTCCCTGGGCCCCTGCCCCTGCTGCAGCAGGCCCCTGGCTGCCCCAGGACCCACACAAAGGTTTCCTGTGCTGCACCTTTGTTTATGAAGTCCCTGTCACCTGGAATGCTCCAGGCTCTCATCTTTGCCAGCTGAAAGTTGAAAACACAGGCTCCAGGGTCACCAGACCTGGATCAATTCCCTGCTCTGCCTTTTCCAAGCTGCACCCTCAGGTGAGTCACTTTGCTGTCTCAGAGCCCCAGAGGCCTCACCTGGAACCCCGCCCCATGGGGTGGCTTTGAGGGTTGACTGTACCAACGCAGAACCTGCTGTGGGACACCTATGCTACTCCAATCTCAAAGAGCCGCCTTCTCTGGGAACCACACTGTCCCCTGGCCCCAAGCCTTTGGGGCACCCTCTCTCTGCCCATTGTGTCTCTGGGGATTTGTCTGTCTGTATTTACCCTTGGCCATGACACTCCTAGCTCTGAGAAGTCTCTTCAGTTGACCCTCAACACCCACTGACCTTGGAAGAACCAGATGTGGCCCTGGGCATCCTCAAAGGCTGCATCCACAGGGCTGGGCAGTCCCTGCCAGTGGCGAGAGGCCAGCGCAGGGTAGCCGGGCTGCAGCTGGCCCCCTCGCAGCCGCCACACGAAGCCGGCCTTGAAGAAGAAGAGTTCACCTCGGATGGTAGAAACCGCATCGAAGGAGGCCTCACAGGCATCTGGTGGGGCTTCCGGCTGGGATGGGAGAAAAGGACCGGAAAAGAGTCCATGCTGGAGCCACAGAGGCCAGCAGGGCGGGGTTGGGGGGCAGTGCTGGGAGCAGGGCCTCACCTCTAGTGGTGCAATCTCGTTGGTGTCCACCCCAGCCTGGGGGCCCGGGGCTGAGGCCCCAGAGGTGGGGGCCGGCTGGGGCCGGCCATAGAGGTGCTGAATGCCCCTGCGGTCATCTGGGCTAAGGCTCAGTGGGTATCGGAAGGTGTAAAAAGGGGACATGAGGGCCTTGGCTGCTGTCGTGTGCTGCAGCCCCAGCACATGGCCAAATTCGTGGGCTGCCACCTGCAGCAGGTCTGTGCCTGGAAAGGGGAGGTGGGTCAGCAATTCCCAAACCTCCTGCTGCAAGACACCCAAGCTCCAGACTGCAGCTCAGGAACCTTGGCCAAACCCCATTCTCTACGATCTTCAGTTGCCCCATTTGGGAAATGGGTCCCCAGCCCATACCCTGGTTGTTCCCGACAGTCCAGGTCTCATCATAGTCGAAGTGGACGTCCCCTTCTCGGTGAGTCTTGGGGAAGAAGGCATGGGCCAGGATGCCCCCAGGCCCATCAAACGGCAGGTTGTCCCCATGCCAGTATCTGCAGGTAGGTGGGGGCAGAGTCAGTGGCTGCTAACAGGTGGGGCTTGTTCCCAGAGAGGTCCCAGGCCGCTGGTTCACCTGGTAAAGTCGATCATGATGTCAGCGTGGCCCTCATGCACCTCAGTGAAGGTGAGCGGTGTCACTTCACTCCACACCTGTAAGGCCTCTGCCACTGTCTGCCGTACTTGCTCCCGAACCAGCTGCCATGGGAACCGGAGAATCCTGGGGGAAGGAGCAGGGGTCTGGGCTTCAGGGCAAGGACAGCTCCTGATGGCTGAAGGGCCAGGAATTGCCCCTCAATGCTCAGTGGGTATGTGCACTTAAGATATGGGCCAAGTGTGCTCTGAGCCTCAAGTGCAGCCCACCAGTCTCCCTGGCCACATGGGCACACATCTTTGTGTGGGTTTGTGTATACTTGGGCATATACAAGTGCCTGCATTGTGTGGAAAGAACACAGGATCAGGAGTCCCGAGACCCATGTTCCAGACCTGATAGTGCTGCTTACTGTGGGGAGACCTTGGCCTCTTGAGCCCCCTCTTGGTTCCCAGTTCCCCACCCAGGAAATTCCTGAGGTCCCCTGTAATCTCAGCTCCAATGCCCTTTGACACGAGACCGTTCTCTCCCAGGCTGAATCCCTGCCCGCAGGATGTGTAAGCCTCAGCTTCTGCATCAGCTGCCCAGGGGTGCCCAGGGCACCCAGTGAGGAGTCTGCTGTTATCCATCTCTGCTCACCACTGTTTCCACCTGCATGAAGCCCAAGTTGTGATGGTAGATTTGAACTATGATGTGGCTAACGCCTATCTCCCTGAGATGACCAGCTGTGTCTGCCTCATTCACCAGAGAGTCCAGGGTGGGGCCCTTCCAGATCCCCAGTAAAGGCTGTCTAGGTGACAGAACATTGTCCTAAGGCATGTGCTGAGCCTCTTCAGGTGAAGACAGAGGCACTGCCGCTCTGCTCTGGGAGGGTATCTGTGTGTGTGTCTAAGTTGGGTTCAGGGTGTTGGTCAGTGGCTTGGGGGTCAGCAGGCACACAGCTCTATTTGCCTCCAAGATATGGCCCCGGCATGTGTCTCAGGAAGCAGATATAAGGGTGGCAGGCTCACAAATGGCCACACAGGTTGAACTCTGGAGTCTTGCCCCATGACCCCAACCCTACCTGTAGGTGAGGTCCGTCTTCTCCCAGCGCCCACCCGAAAGCACGAACCGCTTCTGACGGTTATGGGCATTCATCCCATCAGGTGGGTCGGGCACGCCACAGCGGGGAGGTCTGGGGGCAGTGGCAGGCCGGGAGGCCTCCTGGGCGGCAGGGGCAGGTGCCAGGCTGCTGGGCAGAGCTGCATGCCAGGGCTGTGCCCCCCTCCTCAGAGGCTGGTGGTGGTGGACATCCTGGGCAGGAGAGAGGACGGGAGGGCCTAGTCAGGCCTTGGTCCCTCATGGCCCATGGCTAGAGGTGTGGCCTGTCAGCACACCCATGGGCAACCCCAGCCCACTGTGTCTCTGGGCAAACTAGTGGGGAGGGAAGGGGCACACAGCAGAGCCCTCTGGCACTGGGCTGACTGGTTTCCTGACACTTTGTTCCAAAGTGTCCTGCTGCCTCCCACCCCCTCCTGGAGGGCCCTGGGCTGCCTGCCACCTACTCTAGGCACTCAGGACAGTGAGGTCTGGATGGGGGTGCACTGGGACTACGAGGCCATGAGCCCCTGACTGTACTCTCACACATACCCAGGACTGGACCCCAAAAAGCCTTCAAGGAAACATCAGCCAAGCTCCTCCTGCTCCCCACACTGCCCTACCCCTAGCAAACCTGTTTCCATTTCCCTTCCCATGTCCACTGAGCTCACACCTGGGTTACTCCCACTCTGCACTCCCTGGTATGTGAGCAGGCTCTGTCCTGCCCAGGACACCCCCCAGTGTGGAGGGGCTGCAGCACTGCAGTGTGGCCTTGACAAATGGGGATGACAGTACCTCCCCACGGTGTTGATCTGAGGATGAGACAAGGGCACCTGTGTAGAGCACTTAGCACAGGCCCGACACCTCAGAAGGGCACCGGGTAACAGGTCCGACTTCTAACAGGCAGTTTTGGTCCCACCCTGCCAAGGCCAGGTGCACAGTGGGAACTAGGTCTGTGATCTGCCTGCCCCCTTCATGAGGGGAGGATGGGGGCAACCAGTTACCAGATGCCTATGCCCCAGGATTGCAGTTGGCATTTCTGACCTGAGTTGATCCTACCACCCTCTGCAAGTCCCCAGGGCAGAAGTCACAGTTTTCATGCATGAGAAAAGTAGAAGCTCAGAGAGGTTAGGAGACCCTCTGAGGTCATGCAGCAAGAGCATGGTGGGGCCAGATGAGGACCCTGTGTCCCAGCCTGAAGGCTAAGGCCTGGCTTGGGACACTGCCCAAAAGCCAAGTGTCCTTCCTGTGCTGGAGGAGAGGGATGGGGCCTTGCTGTTTGCAGAGCGACTTGGTACCTGTCTGGCCTGGGCCTGTCTGGTGTGGGTGGCTACAGCCTCCCCACAGCAATATTTGGGGCAGAAGCAGGACTGCTCAGGCCCCGCCCTCGCCCTCAGCCTCTGGCAGCTCTCCCAGGCTCCAGGCGCCCCAGGGCTCTGATCAGCAGCCCAGCCCTCCAAGCCTCTGATCCCAGAGGTGAGGACTTGAACTCCCAAGAACACCCCACCTTGAAGGGGCCTTCTGAACATGAGGGCTATGGAGCTACTTGGGGTGTGAGGCCCTGAACCAGTCTTCCCCCAGTTTCAGACCTGGCAGAGCACAGCCTCACGGGTTTTGGGTTCCAGCTGATTCTGGGCTTACTGTTAATAAGTACTTATCACTGTGGCCGGTGACAACAGCTCCATAGACATGCTCTTAGCCCCTGATGGAAGCTCTCACCAACTCCACTGTCACCATCCCCATTTCTCAGATGAGGAAATGGAGCCCAGAGAAGTTAAGCACTTTGCTCAGGTTAACAGGTGGCAGATAGCACCCTGTCTGTGCTCATAGCCCACCCCTCCCTGCTACCTCTGACCTGCTCTTTACGGGTTGAGTCATCTCTCCCCTGGAGGAGGGACCCACACTGGCCTCACCTTGGTGACAGCAAGAAGGAATGGGAGATACTTAAGCACCTGCTACTTCCTAGGCACTTTGCCAGCAGGCTCATGGACCTTGAAGATGTGGATCTCACGTCTGTGTGACGAGTCACAAAGGTCTGCCCCCTCCTCCTTGTCACACTACCCTCTTGACCCACAGGAAAAAGATTCCTTCCCCCAACCCTGGCAGGGATATGAGGACCCTCCCTGGGAAGAGCAAAGCTATGTCTTCCCCTAGGAGCCCCAAACAGCCCAGAGCCCAGCCTGCCAGCCGTGGTTATGCCTGTGGCCAGAAATCTCCCCTCTTCTCTGCCCCCCCCCAGTGACACCAGGTGCAGCCAGCCATGGAGGGTGGATCATGGGTGAACACACCCTATGCCCGCCGCTGTCCTTTCTTTCCTTCCCCCATGGGGCACCAAATTGACATCCAGACCCCTGGATCATGGCACTCTCAGCGCAGCAAGAGCCAAGCTCTGAGGTTCAGAAGACCAAGTTCTATGCCAGTGACCCTGGACAAGTCACTGTCTTCTCTTAGCCTCATCTTCCCCATCTGTCAAATGGGGATGTTGCCACAGCAAAGGGCTAAACGACATCCTTCTGTAATGCCCGCCGCAGCTTCTGGCACAGAGCAGTGCCTCCTACCTGGCCCCTCTCCTTGCCCCAGTAGTCCCTCCCCTCCCGCACTTGGGAATCTGCTCTTGCCAAATTCTCTGTGGCTTCCCACCACTCTTGTCACTTCCAGTTCTCCCCCCAAATCTGCGGACTTTAAATGGTAAAACAAAGTCTCAGCTAGAAGAGAGCTTTCAGGTCCAAAGAAGAAAAGTACGTTCTGCAGAGTCTCCTGGAAAGTCTTGCTTCTTGTCCATGTCACATTCACATTCATTGATGTTGGAGAGTGAGTGAGTGAGCAGGAGGTACTAGAATAGATGCCTCCAGCCAGGGGGAATTTTTCTTTTTTTTTTTTTTTGGAGCCCATCGTTTAAAAGCTCTTGGCCTCAGTTTCCCCATTACTGTGATGGGACACATTTTCTCTGCCTCGCTGACCTCCCACCCTTCCTCTTTGGGAGTCCTTTCTGGCCTGGGGCCAGATGCCCTATCTGCAAGGCCTGGCATGAAGCAGCTTGCTCATTGCTAAAATGGGTGTGCTTGGTCCTCCCAGGCAGACTGGATTCAGAGAGGTAGGGTGGTGGGCACAGACCACCCCTCACTTCATCTTCAGCCCTGGTGAGTTTGGGGAGCAGCCAGCCATCACACCATTTCCCAGGGGATGAAAAAGAGCCCAGAGAGGTCAAGGACTTTGCCCAGAGTCACACAGCAAGTCAGGCAAGAGCTGGGCCTAGACCCGGAGCTCATGACTCCAGCTCATGCCTGCACTCTACCCCCCCACCCCTCCCCAGCTCTTGGCTTCTCTCCAAAACCCACATTCCTGAGAAGTGTTTCTGCTTCTAAAATGCATTCCCTCCTCCTTGGCCAGTATACTCCCTTGGCCTGCCCTGTGGTAGGTGTCTAACTCACTCAGCCCCACCCTCCTCTGGTCTGGCAGGCACCAAACCACAGCCTCAGACACACTCAAGGAGTTTCTCGGCTGATCTACTCTCCTGGAAGAGGTAAGAGACTTGAGGTCAGCCCCTGGGTCAACTTCCAATCCAGGGATGGCAAGTTAGCTCACTTGGTAGTGCTGATAACCCCAAGGACAAGGGTTTGGATCCCCGTACTGGCCAGCTGCCAAACAAACAAACAAAAACTTCCAATCCAGAAAATGGGAGACACCTGGTAGAGGGGTGATAAGGGACGGCCCCAGACTAGGAAACCACTGGCTGAGGCTAGGCTAGTTGTATCCCTCTCTAGGCCTTAGTTTGCTATTGGTCCAATGGGGATAATTAATCACAGCTATGCCTTCTGCTGTGAGTGAGAGGTGACCCTGATAGGAAGACAGGGGAGCGTCACTACACTGTTCTATACATCATCATGCCCATCTGAGGCTCAGAGAGGTCTAGCAACCTGCCCAAGTCACACCGCCAGTTGGCAGGCAGGTTTATCTTCTCCCCCATGCTTCTGCCTAATCTTCGCCTTCCCACCCCTTCTCTGTTGGCTCCAGGAGGGAAAGCAGCTTGGTTCCGCTAGACTGTGGGGCTTTCATCAACCCTGAAAGCTGTGAACTGGGATGGATAAATATTTACAGAGCTCTCTTGGCCTTGCTGACGGCAGCCTAGGGATAAACACATCGAAGGCAACCCCAAATGCTCCCTGAGTGTCTGCAGAGTGACAGACAACAGCCCAGCTCAGACCCCACCCCAGGCTAGTCCCCAGCCCCTGCACTGAGCCTGCACAAGCGTCAAAGTGGCAGCTACAGGTCACAGAGTGTCTCCAGTGTGCCTGGCATCACCTCCTTTAGTCCTCAATGCCCAGCAGTGAACAACTGTTACCCTCCCTACCCATTTCAGATGGGGTAGGTGAGGTTCTGAGGCACAAGAGTACTCACACAGGGTCACTTGATTCAAACCCAGATCTCTCTCATTCCCCAACCAGTGGTGATTCCTGCCTCTGCCCCAAGTTCTAGGAGACAAAGAGGGGCTGGGGAAGAGGCAGGGCCTCCAGACTGTGGTGTTTCCCATTCACTCTACCCCACCCATCCAGTCTCCTTCTGCTTCCATAGTCAGCACCAGACAAGGCTGGCCAGGGCAGAGCTGGCATGGCTGGACAGAGGGTCCTAGCCTGACCAGGCCTCCCTCCTCCTCAGACCAGTACCAGGACTCATGCTGGGCGGACACACCGTTCATGCTCCCATCCCTGCCTGAGCTGGCTGGATACCTCAGCTCTGTTCTGAGTGGGTTCTGGCCCTGTGACTGGTGCCTCAAAGCCTGGCTTAAGGGAGAGTGCAGCCTTTGGGACACACACAGGCTGTCACACACACGGTGACAGTCCCTCCTCTCCTGCCTCTGCCGCTCTCTCTTACACGGACTTTCTTTTCTCCTGAGCACACATTTCCTCCCTTCCCTTTCTCTCTCCACCCCTTTGCTCTCTGAGGGTGGCAACTACTCGCTCTTGGTCCCCCTTCTTTCTAAGCTCTCCTCACGGTGGCACACACATACACGCCGCGCTCATGCTGTCTCATACTCATGCGCTCCTAGCTCCAAGCCTCCCACACCTGCCTCCCACAGGTGCCGGGGCATCTCCTCTAGGCTCAGACCCCATTCCTCCAGCACAGCTGCTCTTCCCATCTCTTCTTTTATCCTCCATCCCGCTGCACACCTGGAGGCGCGCTCACTGCGGCCACACACCTGCAGGCTGACATCGCCTGGGATCCGCTCGGCTTTGTCCCTACGATGAATAGGGGGCCCTGTAACCACTCCCTCTCCTACCTCCCCAACCGTCCCCTGCCGCCGCCCCCCGTCCCCCAGCATCCGCAGCTGAGGCGCGAGGAGCAGGTCTCCACGCTGGAAAGGGGCGTGAGCCCAGCGCGGAGTCCCGCCTCACCAGCCCGAGCGATCCCGGCGCAGACTCCACTTGCACACCTCCATGGACGGGAAGCTCACTATCTATCACGCCCACAGGGACCCAGAAAGCGCTTCGGGTACCGGCCGCGCCAGACCACCCGGGGCGCCCTCACGGGTCCGGCTCAGCCACTGGGCCCAGCCCGCGTGCTCGGCG
>NW_007726535.1:178641-184411 GCF_000696425.1 Galeopterus variegatus | reverse complement strand
GGGCTGCTGGGCCTGCTGGGCCGCGCCTGGCCGCCGCCCCTTATAGCCTCCGCCCCGCCCCCTGCCCGCCCCGGCCCCGCCCCCTGCCTCCTTTTGTTCTGAATTCTCCCCGCAGCGGCCGGCAGGATGGGGGAGGTGGACCGGGAGAGCTTGGCCCGGCAAGGGTCTGGGGCCCGAAACAGTATCCTGTCCAGGAGCGGGCCAAGCCCCTGTCCTCGGAGGCCTGGTGCTGGGTAACCCTGGCCAGCGGTGCCACTCTGAGCCTCAGTTTCCCCTCTGTGTGATGGGCGTCCAAAGCCCTAGACCCGGTGAGAGTCTGAGAGGAGTCGGGTTTCGATCCCGATCCCTACCCCCACCTTTAGAAGGCGAATCCGGCTGTGTCTCCCGGGTGATCTGACCTCCGACTTTCTGCTAGCTTGTGACAGGTGTTCCTACCCACGGGAAAGTTCCCCCACTCTCAGACGAGGGCCCTGCCCCACAAGCTGGCTTAAAGGATTAAGTATGGTGAGAACACACTAGTGCACATGACTTTGTGCATGGCCCAGAATAGCTCCACACACTTAACTGCATGAGCCAGGCAGGGCCAGACTCAACCCAGGGGGCTGTCTCCGCTTGCTCCCTCTCCCTCCTCCTCACAGAGAAGCCTCCTCTCCCCACTCAGTGACCAATTCCCCCGCCCCCATGCTTTTGCTCTTGGTGGTTTCACCCTCCCCCCACCCCAGTGTTAGGGGCCTCCAAGGGCATACCAAACGGTGATAAGGAAGGGTAAAGAAGTCAGGGTTCCTCAGTGCCCCCACCTAAGGGTAATAATATGAAAGGACCATAAAAACCTCGAATCCTGAAGGGCAGGTAAGCGTTCTAAATCCACGCCTCCTGGGACCATGGTGCAGGATTTAAACCCCGGCTTGCTTTGACCGTGGCCGCGCAAACGCCTCTAGGCTCTCAGGTCACGCCCTTTGGGACGGACACGCTGCTTGAATGTGGCGTAAACGCTGTCAGTGACCGGCGGGGTCAGGGGACCAGGCGGCGTGGGGTCAGGGGGTCCGGTGGCGTTAGGGCCCTTCGGGGGAGGGCCCCATCGCATCCCCCCGCGGGCACTGCCCAAGGCTGCAGCGTCCTTTGGCCAGGAAAGAATTGAAGAGGGACTGGGACGCCCCCTAGCGGGGGTTCTGGAGTCGGGTCGCTGCAGGCCTTCGCGAGGGCCGCTCTTCCCGGCTCTGATCCTTTCGCGACCCAGAGGCCATGCGGTGGTCAGCAAACCCTGTCTGGTGGGAGAGGGCAGGGAGCGGAGCCCGGCCTGGCGCCTCGCGCCCCCTCCTCGGCTGGCCTCATCCAGTCGCCTCCCTGTCGCCTCTCCCTTCCAGGGCACACGACAACCCCCAACTACACTCCCTGCGCTCCACCGTGGTCCTTCCAACAGAAGGACCTTACCCTGTCGCTCCTGCTTAAGCCCTCGGCGCTTTACGGCATTGGCCCGTGTCCCCAGGGCCCTCACAACTTGGGTTAGGAGAAGGGAGGGAGCAGGGTCCTATTTCCAGCTGAGACAGGCGCCGAGACAAGGGGATGCTGGAAGGGAGAGAGGTCCGGACTGTGAAGGACTGACTTGGGGGAAATGCCACCTCCCACTGGGGGCGTGTCCCTGAGGTCCCGCCCCAGATCACGCCTCTTTGCACCCTCTGTGACAAGCGTTGCTGCGTTTGTCCCCAGACAGAACAGCCGCTACCGTTGTCGTCTCTGACTCAGCTCGGCTGCGTCCACCGCCGCCACCATGCCTCGGGGGAGTCGCAGCGCGGCCGCCCGGCCAGCCAGGTGTGAGGGGAACAAGGGCCCCGTGGGGAGGGGGCTACAGAAGCGTGGGGACTCCCCCAAGGTCGTCCGCAGAGTGACCTTGGCTGCTACTGCGCCATCTTGGCGGGGGAGGGGCAGGGGTGCAGTAACCATGTGTTCAAGACCTGGGTCGCCCACCTCTCCGGGTGTAGAAGGGGTCATTTCCATGAGCTGCAGGCCCCTTGCCAGGATTAACCCTGCTTCCCTCCAACTCCCGCAGCCGCCCCGCCGCACCCTCTGCTCACCTGCCAGCGCACGCACCGCCCTCGGCAGCCGCCCCAGCCCCATCGGGCCAGCCGGGCCTCATGGCACAGATGGCAACCACGGCCGCTGGGGTAGCCGTGGGCTCAGCTGTGGGACACGTCATGGGCAGTGCCCTGACTGGGGCCTTCAGCGGGGGAAGCTCCGAGCCCACCCAGCCTGCTGCCCAGCAGGTGAGTAGCGGGTCCAGGAGAGACTGACAGGATTCTCTTCACGTCACGAAGTGCCCAGTTAGGAGTGTCGGGTGTGTTCAGAGTTGCCTCAGTCCCAGGACTTTGTCCAAGGAGGGTCCTATTCCTCACTCTTCTGTTGAGCTCTCTGTCACTCACAGGCAGGCCTTCCCAGTCCCTCTCTTGAGACCAAGGTCCCTAGGCTCCCAGGGACTGACACCAACCAACCCTTTAAAGATGGGGGAACCCAGGGCCTGAGAGGCTCAGAGACTTGCCCAAGGTCACCTAAACCTAACAGAGGGGAGGGATGTTGAATTTTCTAAGCCCCTGTACTCCCCAGCAGCCCCTGGGCCCAAGGGCAAAGGGCAGCCAATGACCATGGGGCCTGTTCCCTGATGACCTGTCCCCCCGCTGGAGGCCCCACCACTCCCCACCAGGCCTAAGGCAAATACGGCTTAGACACCTGGTTAGGGGTCATGAGGATCAATGTGCCTGATCCAGGAAGTTGCGAGAACTTGTGGGGGTGGGGCTCATAACTATGAGAGTACATGCAGAGTACTGGGCTTTCCTAGAGCCTCCTCTTCCCTCCCCTACACCTGCCCAGAATACTCATTATGAGGCAGCAGAGAAATGCTGTCTGCATCAGCTGAGTGGCTCCGAGAGGACTGCTGGCTCACTCTGTTTCACAGATGCAGCAGCTGAGGCTAGATAGGGGCAGGCTGACCCAAGGTCATTCAGCCTGCCTGGGACTCTTGGGACTCTTGGGACACACAGGCTGTGGGTGTGGGGAGGGGCAGGCAGCTCCCAGTTTTGGAACCCCCCTCTAGGCACCAACCCCAAGCTTATCCTACTACCTCTTGCACTGTACCCCCAGGCCCCTGCCCGCACTGCCCCCCAGCCCATGCAGATGGGGCCCTGCGCCTACGAGATCAAGCAGTTCCTGGACTGCTCGACTACTCAGAGTGACCTGACCCTGTGTGAGGGCTTCAGCGAGGTCCTGAAGCAGTGCAAGTACAACCACGGTGAGCGAGCACACCTCGACCCAGTTAAGTTGGGGGTCAGATCCTCTTGTACCTGCAGGTTGACCACCAGCGTGTGCCACTCCCTTCCTCCACAGGTCTGAGCTCCCTGCCCTGAAAAGGCTGGTGTAGACTCATGGGCAAGCTCCGAGATGACTCCTGAGCCACAGCCCTGCACCCACCTCCACCCCCTCACCGACAGCAGGACCATGATGCCAGATTGTTCCTGTGTAGCTGGGATTGGGAGTGAGGAGGGGTTTTCTAACCCCACAGATAACCCGAGACACAGATGTGCAATGAAAGGAGTATATTTTAGACCACAGCCTGCCGTGTCCCCTCTAGCTGGCCTGCCTGCCAGGAGCACCCTGGCTGCTCAAGTGGGGTTGGGGAGATGGATGGGTGTCTCACTGTGGTGTGGGATGCTTCACCTGGGTGGGATGAGAGGACCGTTATTGTAATCTGCACTGCAAGAAGCCAAGGACAGACCACCTTGGGAGTCCAAAGTGGGGTGGTGAGGCATTAACAGGTAACCCCATAACATCTGACTTGGGACTAGAATCCCAGGAGGAGCCTGTTGTCTCTTTCTCAGGGATGGCTGCCCCCTCTGCCCTTCTTGTCTCCATCTCTGGAACCCTTTCTCTGCACCCACGTCTTAGGGGTCCCCAGCAGCCTCATGTCCTATCTGACCTTGCCCCTTGCTAATGTGACTGCTCAGTCATTCCAGATTTTGTAAGAGGAATCCTGCTGGGCTGCTGTCTGTTTGCACCTGATCACACAAGGCAGAGGTCACAGACCTCTTGGATCTGAGTCCAGCTCAGCCACGGGCTGTAGTGTGCCAGGTCATGGGGCCTGCAGGAACAGAGGAGCAGGCCCTTCAAACACAGTGCAGACTGTGGCATCACACACTGCAGCTGCCTTGCTGAGTGCAGCAGTGAGCACCTACTGTGTGCCAGGCCCTATTACACATCTAAGCACTGAGAACATTCCTGTCCTTGGGGTGCTTACACACCAGTGGGGTGGGGGCCCATCTCTAGGTACAATGTGTTCCATTTTGGGGGTATATGTGTGTGGGGTTGGCATCGAGGGTCTGCCTCTCAGCACACATGTGTCTGTCCCACTTCTGGGTGTGTCTCCTCTGGTGTCCATATCTCCTCCGTACCTGGCACCTGGGCAGCAAGGAGCCCATCCTTCGGGGTCTTGAAGGGGGGCCTTGCTCCCGGTGGCCACGCCGAGTGCCCATGCGCCGTCTCCAGCTGTTGCCAGTTGTGGGGAGGCCTGACAGCCAGCGTAACTCCTCTGGAAGGTCCAGAAAACCCTGCTGGTGGGAACTAGGGAGATGTGCCTTCCCCCTGGGGCTCTCGTTTGAAACACTCACCTGCCAGCTCCGGACACTGGTCATCCAAGTTCTCCAGTAAGGACTCATAGCGGTCAGGGGCCCCGCCCTCCCCCTCTGTGGAGTGTGAAGAGAGGATAAAGGATCCCTGACTGGTCTGATGGTCCCCACCCCACCTCTCAACCTGTTTGCTGACCCAGGCTGGGGTCATGACACGGCATTGGGTAGGGACAGGTTGGGGACAGGTCCCAGCTAAGGTGGGGGGCTGGGCAGGGCCTTGGGTGGTCTGTGGTCTGCTGTCCCCCTTACATTCCAACATAGCTGCAGGGGAGAGTCTTGGTCCCCACTTACTGATGATCTGCACAAGGACATAGGTCCTTCGCTCCTGCAGCAGGGGACTTCCCATGGAGGAGGCTGGGGAAGTTCCCTCCTCCAGGCCTTCACCCAGGCTCACCAGGTGCCCGTCCTCAGCCAGGAGAGCTATGGTCGCTGGGAGGGCAAGGAGAGGCTGGGCAGGGCTGGCACCTTTGCCCGGGGGCCCCAGCCTCCTTCCCCCGCCCCCTCCCTGTCTCCTCACCATCTGAGGGTACCCGCCCCCTTTGCCTCAGGTGGGCGGTGAGGGTCACCAGGCTGCACCGGGGGTTCACCAGCTCCCAGCAGCCGGCTGTGAGGGAGGGACAGAAGTGAGCTCGGGGGAACCTCTACTATCCCTCAAATCTGGGACCCTCTGCCTCTGCCTCCTATATCTCCCTTTCCCAGAGCTGTGACTAGGGCTGTAGGACTAGGACCGTGTCCCAGGCGCAATAGCTCACGCAATCGTTGCTTAAACTGCTCGAGGGACGCCCTCCATCCGTCTCCCGAGATGGGAGCCCAAGACGAATGCCCCCCGCCCCGGCCCCGCTGGCCCCGCGCCGGCCTCGCCTCCCGCACCCGGCACACCCGCCTCCCGCCAGACGGCCGGGGGATCTGCAGCCGTGGCTAGAGCTTCAGGAGTCTGATGCACGCTGAAGCCTGACGAGCACTGACTGAACGGCGAAGAGACTGTGCAGTTTAAAAACGTGCTGCACGCTGGCGTGGCGAGCGCTCGCCGAGAGGAGCCCTCGTGATGACCCAGGCAGGGCCCAGCCCGGGTCTTCCCCGCGAGGGACGCCTGCAGGCGT
>NW_007726535.1:171116-178476 GCF_000696425.1 Galeopterus variegatus | reverse complement strand
GGACGCCTGCAGGCGTTCGGTTCGCCTCGCCGAGCGGCTCCCCACCCCCACCCCGCCCCATC
The DNA here is from genome assembly GCF_000696425.1 of Galeopterus variegatus. Classification (NCBI taxonomy): domain Eukaryota; kingdom Metazoa; phylum Chordata; class Mammalia; order Dermoptera; family Cynocephalidae; genus Galeopterus; species Galeopterus variegatus. The sequence goes on along the minus strand of NW_007726535.1, from coordinate 178,414 downwards.
CGCACCCCTCTCCTTCCCACCCCAGGGCAGAGGGAAGCACGCCTCTGTGTGTGCCCACCCTTCACCCGCCTGCCTGCCAGGGGACCCCACTTACCTCCAAACAGCACCGTGATAAACATGGCTTCAGCGGGGAGGAGACAGATGTGGTGGGCTTTGTCCCCGGACCCCCGCAAATCAGGAAGCGCCTACTCCGGGGTGGGGCCCCGTGGGGAGATGTGTATGTGTGAGGACGGATGAGCGGGTGATCCCAGGCCCAGGCCCCTGCTCAGCCACCTCTGGGGTTCTGCTCCACCAGCCCGAAAACAGCCCCTGCAGCTAGCCCAAGACCCCTGGCCTCTTCCGCAGCTCGCCGGGCCAGATCCCACGCTGGTCTCCATGGCAGTGGGAGCCGCCAAGACATCTAGGCAGGAAATACCTTCCCCCCAGTATCCGGGTAACGTAACTGAGCCTGGAGCAGCTGAGCCTGGAGCGGGGCGGGCATTCCCTGAGGCGGGGCTCTGGTCAGGCCCTTAGTGGGGACTCGAACCCTGGGGTCCTGGCATACCCCGATGACAGCTTCCAGAGACCACACCCCTCACCAGGCTAAAACGGGGCGTGAGGGAGGGGCGTCCTCCCCACCCTCTGCAGGCTCCCTCCCAACTCAAGGCCCTCTTCCCCTACTGGCTTGCTTTCCCTCTACCTTCCTTCCCACTCCCAGGCTCTCCTGTCTTCTGTCCTTGTTACTTTTTCTGTTTTGTCTGAGGTATAATTTACATACAGTAAAATTGACCCTTTTTCTTCCTTTTCGAGTTCTGACAAATCTCATACGACCACCACCACAGTCAGGCTACAGAACTTTTCTATCATCTCCCCAAATTATTTTGTGTCCCTTTGTAGTCAACCTGGCATCCACTGCTCTGTTTTCTGTCCCTGCCTCTCCTGGAATGTTCATATAAATAGAATCATACAGTATGAAGCCTTTCAAGTCTGATGCATTTGGGATTCATCAAGGTTGTCACATGTATCAATAGTGCATTCCTTTTTAGGGCCAGAGAGTGTCCCATTGTCTGATGTATCACAGTGTGTTGATCCACTCACCTGCTGTCGTTTTGGGTTGTTTCCAGTTTTTAGAGGTTATGAATAAAGACAGTATAGATAGACATTTACCTACAGATTTTTGTGTGATTGGAAGTTTTCATTTCTCTACGTAGTAAATACCACAAGAGGGATTGCTGGGTCATATAGCAGGTATACGTTTGACTATAAGAAACTGCCAATGTGTTTTCCAGCGTGTCCTCCCATTATGCATTGTCCTGCTTTCGGTCTTGTCACTGGGCCTCGTGGATCCATGGCGGGTCACAAGTACCTCCTTGTTCACTCTCACCACTAGCTAGTCCCTCTCCCTGCTGTCTGATATTTGTCCACCTCTGCCACTCTCTTCCCTCCTTCCCCTCCTCTGTCTGCCTTCTTTTTCTATGTTCTCATACTGTTTCTCTGCCTCTCCATGTGTTCATCCTTTTTTTGACTTTTTTATTTTTTAAAGATGACTGGTAAGGGGATCTTAACCCTTGACTTGGTGTTGTCAGCACCACGCTCTCCCAAGTGAGCTAACCGGCCATCCCTATATAGGATCTGAACCTGTGGCCTTGGTGTTATCAGCATCACACTCTCCCAACCAAGCCATGTGCCGGCCCTCTTTTTTTTGACTTTTTTTTCCTCTGTCCCTCTTCATTCTCTTTCCTTCTTGCCTACCACCTCTTTTCTGTCTCTCCGCTTCTGTTTCCCACCCCTTCCCCACCAGCCCCCATCACACCCCTCCAGCCAGGATGCTATGTGGGTGCCTAGGGTAGTCCCCTCCCCGGTCTTTTTGCCAGCTCCCTTTTTTGCCCAAGGGTTTAGAATTGCTCCCCACCCCATGATCAGGCTGTTTGCCCCGCCTTCCACAGGCATAGTTTTGGACAGTGAGGCAGGAGGGAGGCCGGGTCCTCCGTGCAGCTCGCCTCATCACTCTCTGCCCCTGTGCTGCCTCAGAACTCTGCAGAGTGCTTCCACCAGCAAGAAGACCCTCCCCAGATTCTCCCATCTGACCTTGGATGCCTTTCCTTTGGATGGCCTCAGTGTTTCCATCTGTAAAAGGGGGTAAGAACCATGATTCAGCAGAGTTGTTGTGTGGATTAAATGTGGTAACATTTTGGTGCTTGGCATGTAGCAAGTGCTCAAATCAGTACTGTGGGAACAGGCAACATTTCCCAAACTTATGTAAACATGGGGCACATTCTCCCTGGGCCAGCATATATCTAGGGACCTGTGTCCTGCAGAACACAGCTCAGGAAACTTTGAGTGTGGAGACTCTAGTGCCTGGAGTCAGACTCTGGAAGGAAAGGCCACTCCAGGCCTAGAGCCTCAGCTCTAATAGTCACCACTCTCCTGTCCAATGGGCTCAGTCTTCAGTGCCATTGAGGAGGAAGTCTTTTATCTTTAAGTCTTTTATGCCCTTAGGAGGTGTCAGGAAGAGAGTGAGAACAGCAGAGGGGCTCCGATACCCCACAAGGGAGCTCTGGAGGCTGTGAGTTTTATTATTACTCAGGTATGGTGAAGCCAACAGATCAGGAGGTGATTGCCATTGAAAAGATAGTTTGTTACTCACAGTTTCCAAGAAGAGGGAACATTATGCCATGGGGGGTCGCATGGGGAATTACAAGGGTTGGTTAGGAGGCAGAGGGAGATGGAGGAATTGTGGGGAAGTGCTTTTATTGTGGTTCCTGAGGGAATAGGCAAAGCAGGGTAGGCAGGTTTAGGATTGAATAATTTCAGTGGGCCTTGTAGCATAGAGGCTGTCCCTAGTTGTCTGGTGCCTGGCCATGGGGTGTTTAGCACAAATGGAGTGTGAGAGCCCGGTGATGGATGTGGTTGGGGGTGTGGGCTTGGGATTGGCTGGTTTGCATTGAAAAGTACAAAGTTGTTTACTATCTCTAGGGATTGGCTAACTCTGGAAGGGTCAGTCCCCCCAGCGTCAGCAAGGCCCCAAACACCAGAATACAGGAAACAAGAAACATGATTAATAAATGCACTGTGCCCAGCACTGGGCACATAGGTCCTGTCTTTGCATCTTCACAACCCTCTGGCAGGGCTTATCTTCACTTTCCAGATGAGGAAACTGAGGCACAGACAGGGGAAGTAACTTGGCTGAAGTCATGTTAATTCAAACTCATGAAAACTACCTCAGCTCTCCTGTGTCTGGCAAATTAAAAGGGACTGACAATGCCAAGTGCTGGAAGGGTGTGAAGTCTTGAGAACTCTCTTACCCTGCTGGTAAGAGTGCAGATTGATACCACCATGTTGGGAACCCTGGCAATATCTACTATAGTATAATGTACACATTCCCTACCACCTGGCAGTTCCATTCCTGGGTGTCTATATAGCAGAAATGAGAACACAAGTACACCCAAAAGACATTGACTGGAATGTTCACAACAGTTTTATTTACAATGGCCAAAGACTGGAAAGCACCTGCTATGGTTTGAATGTTTGTCCCCTTCAAAACTCATGTTGAAACTTAATCCCCATTGTAATAATATTAAGAGGGTGGGAGATCTGTCTATGGAAAGATGGGGCCTTTGACGGGTAATTGGGGGTGACTGGTTAGCTCAGTTGGTAGAATGCGGTACTGAGAACACCAGCGTTGAGGGTTCAGATCCCCATATTGGCTAGCTGCCAAAAACAAAAAGAAAAGAAAGAAAAAAAAAGAGGTAATTGGGTCATGAGGGCAGAGCCCTCATGATTAGATTAATGAATGGATTAATGGGTTAATGAATTAGTGGGTTATCACGGGAGTGGGACTTATGGCTTTATAAGAAGAGGAAGAGACACTTTACACTAGCGCACTTAGCCTCCTCACCGTGTGATGCCCTGTGCTGCCTCAGAAGACTGCAGTGTTTCCACCAGCAAGAAGGCCCTCCCCAGATTCCACCATCTGACCTTGGACTTCTTAGCTTCCACTGTAAGAAATAAATTTCGTTTCTTCACAAATTACCTGGTTCCTGGTATTCTGTTATAAGCAACAGAAAATGGACGAAGACAGCACCTAAATGTCTAACAGGAGAATGGACAAACTAATTCTGGTATTCCACACAATGGATTACACACAGTCCTGAGTATGAATTAAATATTGCTGCACACACATGGATGACTCTGATAATGCTGAACAAAAGAAGCAGGCACAAAAGAGGACACACTACCATTTCACTAAAGTTCTAGAGCAGGCAAAACTAATCTAAGGTAAAAGAAATCAGAATGATGGCTCCCTTGGGAGTGAGGCTGTGACCGACTTAAAATGTGCATGAGGGGCCTCCCAGGGAGACGGAAATGTTCTAAATCTTGATACAGTGGAGGTTATAGGGTGTGTACATAAAATTATTGCGCTACATACTTAAGATGTATGCACTTTCCTGTGTGCCAGCTGTACCTTAATAAGAAAGCAGACTCCATCCCCCGCTATAACCGTATATGAGGACATGTGGACTTCTGGGCTCCTATTCTCTGAAGGCCCTGTGGGGCCAAGACCTGACATTTGGGAAGATAGGGCCTGGCCATTGGGCCCCAGCCAGCACCCCGCCCGCCCCGCAATGGGCTGATTTGCATGCCCTGTTGTGGTCCAGAGGCATCCCCAGCCCTGTGCCCCAAAGCACCTGGAACATAGCCCAGCAGAAGAACTGCCAGCCTGCCTCCCTGCCTCTGGCCATGGTTTGTGGGTGTCTGGCCCTGGCCCTCCTTCTGACTGGGACTCTCCTGGCAGGTGAGGCCTCCCTGGGCCTGGCTAACCTGGGTGTGGGATGGGGGATGGCATTGACCCCAGAAGATCCCTGTGAGGAAGCAAATTGATGGGAACAGTGGGGAAGATCCTGGGAGGGGCACTGGGTTTGAGGGGAGACCTGGCTTCAGGCAGCTCTGCTCCTGACCTGGTGCAAGTCACTCCCCTGTGTGGGCCTTGGTTTCCCCATTGTGAATTACCAGATCGCTAGGGTCACTTCAGACTCTGATTTTGGGTACTCTGAGGAGAATGGAGCTGGTCTCATTCTTAGTTCTTCACAGGGGAAGCTGGTGTGGGCTGCTCCCTACACCACAGGGCCTCAGAGGCAACTTAACCTGACAAGGTCCCAGGGAGCCAGTTGCCCGAAGCTGAGTTGATGGGTCGGTGCAGCCCAGGAGGTTCCTGGGGGTGGTTAGTCTGCATGTAGTCAGAGTTTGAGAGAGCTGTGTGTGACCGAGGGGAGAAGGGTCTTCCGAGAACGGGGGTGGGTGGCAGGGGGACCCACCAGTTCCACAGAGGGAAACGTAGGCCCAGTCACCCTAAGTCACACAGAAGCAGGCCTCCTGCACCCCATCCAGAGCCAATCTCATTGCACTGGGCTATCGAACCTTTGGGACTGGGCATCTTTTTGGAATCTGACCAGGCCCACATAGGACGAGGACAGGAGGAAAAGGTTGCAGGCCAGTTCTGAGTGGGTCTGTGTCTCTCAGTCTCCCAGCCAGCCCTGGCCCAGCCGGATGCACTGCTGGTTTTCCCAGGCCAAGTGGCTCAACTCTCCTGCACACTCAGCCCCCAGCATGCCACCATCGGGGACTACAGTGTGTCTTGGTACCAGCAGCGGGCAGGCAGTGCCCCCCGCTACCTCCTCTACTGTCACTCAGAGGAGGAACAACACCGGCCTGATGACATTCCTGATCGGTTCTCTGCCACTAAGGACATGGCCCACAATGCCTGCATTCTGACCATCAACCCTGTGCAGCCTGAGGACGATGCAGACTACTACTGCTGTGTTGGCTACAGCTCTGGTCCCTAGGGGCGGAGGGTGGAATGAGTGCCTTCTGTCTGTTCCCCACTTCTGCCCCTGACCTTGGGTCCCTCTCTAACTTTCTCCGAACCTTGCTTTCCCTCCTCTGTAAAATGAGTTACTAATATTCAACATGTCAATAACATTTATTGTGAGGGCCATGAGATCTGGCTGAAAAAGTGACTGTGGTTGGTCTGGGAGTGTGTGTGGGGGGTGGGGATTCTGGGAATTGTTGCAAAGAGGAAGCACCTGAGACACTTGGGGTGTGGCCCAGGCTCCCCCCATCCCCAAGGGGGCTCAGCATGTTGGCCTGGCCTGTGACCCGAGGAGCTGGAGGGAGAGAAAAAGGAAACAGCCCTTGCCGCCCCTAGCTCTGCATGGCTGGTTGTGGTCCAACGCTCACGGTCTGAGGTGGCTGGTCCCCACAGAGCCCAGGCTGCTGGCTAGAGGAGTGGCAGCTGCTGCCAACCCCTTGGAGCATTGGGGCAGGGTGGCAGGTGTGCAGGGGGGGCTGGGTCATGGGGGGAACTCAGAGGTACCTGAGGGCCAGGGCTGAGGGTGCTGAAGAAGAGTGGGCAGGTGGCAGGGGCAGCATCCCTCTGCCAGGTGGGATGCTGGTGGAGGGATACTGCCCCTGCCACCTGCCTCCAGGGCCCATGAATTCTACTGGTCCCCTGTGATTGGGCTGCAGTTTCCTGAGGGAGGCTCTCTCCAGGCTAAGCAGCCGCAGCACCTGAGCTGCGGTGGGCCAAGGGCTGGAGCACTGGGTGGAGGGGCAAGTCTTGCCATCAGAAGCAGAGTTGAGCGCCTGGGAATGGGGCGGCAGGGTTCAAGAACACATCCTTCTTCCCTCCTCTTCCCTCGCCTCTTCTAAGAGGCGCCTCATGGCTGGAGGTCAGCCCTCAGATGCACAGAATTGGGGGTCTCCAGGGCTCTGAAGGGGTCCCGCCTACACTCTCTGCCACCTCTTGGGCCTCCATCTGGCCCCTTCCTCTCATCTCTGTCTCTGTGGGGGCGAAGAGGACAGGCAGGACCGGGGCTACCCTTGAAGGGGGGTGTGTAAATGCTAACAGGACCCCTGCCTGTGCGGGGTAACGGGGATCCCTTCCCCTTCTCCTGGAGACCCCAGACACCCCGGCGGCCTCTGGCTTGCACCCAGCCGTAGGGCGGGCGCAGAGGGTGCCTGCGGCTCTAGACAGCCCCATCCTTCCCGACCTCAGTTTCCTTCTCTGTATTCCTGTCAACCTTGCTCAGCTATTTCCCCAGGGTCAAAACGCACTTTGGGGACGGCCCCGGGGAAGGTCTCCTGGTCTGGTTCCTCGCGTCCCAGCGCAGGGGTGACTGCATGCGGCTTTGGCCGGCGCGGCGGGACCACAGAGACGCCAGGACCTCCGTGCGGCCCAGAGCGGTCCCGGAAGTGCCCGCGGGCCGGGGGGCGGAGCTCCGGGCGCTCCGGCGGCCGCGGGCTCCGCGTCACCAGCTGCA
>NW_007726535.1:159601-170116 GCF_000696425.1 Galeopterus variegatus | reverse complement strand
TCGGGTGCACCCCCGCCCCGCCCGCCCGCGGCCCCGCCCCAGCTCAGGTGAGCCGCCCCGCCCCGGCACAGAGCCGGCCCAGGTGAGTGGCCCCGCGTCCGCCAGGCCACCTGACCCTCCGGTGGCCCCAGGTGTGCCCCAATCGGTGGGAAGGCTATAGGGGCGCCGCGTTGCCGCCAGGGCAGCGTGTGCGGGTCCGTGGCCGCTCGCGGGCCTCCAGCGAGGAAACCCTCAGAGCATCATGGGTTTGCCTGGTGCCCAGGCCCTGGGGGCTCCCGGGAGGATGGGGTGCCAGTTGCAGGAGGAACTGGGAAGGCTCCGAGAGAGGTGGGAAGCATGGGGTTCCAGATCTTTGGATTTCGGTATAAAAACATTTAACACATTGTTGAGGACAGATAAAAGATTGCCAACTTTTTAACCAGAGCGGAGACTTCAGCGTGTGGGGGCTACATAGTGGGAATGGAAAACCTAAAAAGAGGGAGCCTTGGAAACACCAGGATTTAACAGGTGGGTGGAGAAGAGTTGCAATGCACAGATGCCAAGAATGATCGGAGGGTATGAAAATTAGGAAGAAAACTTTTAGAAACCAAGGGAATAAAGGGGGGGTGGGTGGAAGTGGGGATGAGGGCAAGCTCAAAGCCTTCAGGTACCCAGGTAGGCAATGTGGGTTAGTAAAGGGGGGGCCCATATTGTCACAACTTCCAGTTTTTCAAGAGAAAACCAGAAACCTACTGAGCATTAAATATTGGCAACTAAGGAAGACGAAAAGGAAAAGCCCAACTCTTTGAGAGCCAAACAAAACGTGGCTATGGCAGGATCCCCAGGCTGCCAATTTGCAACCTCTGTAATGAAGGGTTTTGAGAAGGAGGTATAATGCCAGATGGGGTGGGAAGATGAGGACTGAGAAGAGAGGGATTTGGCAACAAGGAGGTCATTGGATGCCAGAGCTGAGGTCCCAGCTGAAATTGGAAACTTGAAATTTGTTGTGATGCCATACATGGTTGTATGATTTTTCTTGGCAACATTTAACATCCTAGCAGGAATTTTTTCTTTCTTTCTTCTTTTTTTTTTTTTTTAAAGATGACCGGTAATGGGATCTTAACCTTTGACTTGGTGTTGTCAGCACCACGCTCTCCCAAGTGAGCTAACCGGTCATCCCTGTATGGGATCCGACCCCGTGGCCTTGGTGTTATCAGCACCACACTCTCCCGAGTGAGCCACGGGCCGGCCCAAGTAGGAATTGGCAGAAGAAGGTTGGGAGTTAGCGGCTGGTTGCAGCAGGACAAGGAGATGAAGAATGTGATCTTGGTCAGAGAGTTGAACTGGTGTCTGTGTTTAGACCCGCTGTAGATAGAGAGGGTCTAAACCAGATTGAGAAGAGGTGGAACTAGAAGAGGAGAATCTGGGTGGAAAAGGTTAGATTCGATGAGCATAAACTGAGTGAAAGAACTGGAAGGGCTGGAGATTATAGGTTGCTGAAAAGGAGAGAGAGGGTAACAGGAGTTGAAATGATCATAGAATTTTTGAGAATACATTCGTAATGTGTTTTTCACACCTGGCCTTTCTACTGGCTCAGATATAATTAAAAAATAATTAAGAATTCATTTAAAAATTATTTCCAAATAGAAATGAGTTCCATCATGACTTTTTTTGAGCCAGTTACTCTCTAAGCCTCAGTGTAAGCATAATAGTACCTTCATCTAGAGTTGTGAGGAATAAATAAGATATACATATGAAAGTTCTAGTAGTGCCTAGCACATAGTAGGTGCTCAATGAATATGAGCTGTTGTTATTATCATGTTACTCGAGGACTTTCCCTTTATCTAGCACAGAAGTTTCTAATGAGACTGTGAGGAGCTACCTCAGGGAACACTGCAGTGGGGTGGGGCACTGAGTGGGGTGTTCTAGCCTTCCTTGTTCCTGCTAAAACAGTCCCCTTCAAGTGGAGCAGCCTTGCCTTTGTCTGTTTTATTTACATCAATTAGATTTATCTAGACGATTTATTTGAATGAAGTGTTCTTTGGCAAAAAAAAGTGTGACAATCAGTTCTAGCACAAAATGAATGGGTTGTCTTCTCTTTGATCATTTATTCAACAACTGTACATTGGCATTGTGCTGTTGTGTTGGGGGTTGGGGATTCCAAAATGAAGGAGCACAGTATTTGCCCTCAGGGAGCCAGCCCCCAGGCAAGCTAACAGTGGGGAGAGTCTCATAAACATGCAGTGTGGTGAGTGCTGTGATGAGGTCACCCAGCACCTTGGGTCACTGAGAAGGCATGCCTGAGATGATCAGGAAAATCTGAAGGTGCAGAGAAGAGAGGACATTTGGACCAAGTCTGGAAAGATGAGCAAGTGGCAGTCTGAGAGTGGGGAAGGACCTTTTAAGAGGAATCAACAGCAGCACAAATGAGTTCTTGAGCTGAAGGTTAGGGGTGTGGGACAGAGACGGGAGACAGGGCTGGAAGGGCTGGGTGTGAAGGGTCTTGTGAAGGAGTTGGGCTGTCACAAGATCCTAAGAAGGGAAAGACACTATCAGCCTTCTGTTTTGGTTATTTGACTCTGGTGTCAGTGTAGAGCATGGACCAGAGGTAGGAGGCCAGTTAGGAGGTGTTAAAGAAAAAATAATTCAATGATAGTTATTAAAGCATGATAAGGAAGCTTTCAGGACCACTGCGGTAGGTACAGGGACTGCTGCAACGTTGTCTTGCAGTGGTGGGGAGAGATTGGGCTCAAGTCAGAATACAGCATGGGCATGTGGAAATTTATAGCCAAGGAGCAGAGTCAGGATTGGTCAGTGGGTAGAAAATTCCTAAGAGGAAACATCAGGGGTGAGGGGGATTCTGGCTAAACTGACCTAACAGGATTCTTGCTGAAGACAGGCCAGGGTGATCAGACATCACCTGCTGGGAGATGGTGGAGGATGAGGAGCCTGATCAAATATCCAGGGTGATCAGATATTGAGGGTCGGGGGTTCTTGTAAAACTGGCTTAGCAAGGTTCTATTGCTAAAACTGGGTTTTACAAGGAAGTGCACAGATGGGCCTAGGAAAAGTTTCCAAAACCTGACTAAAGTTTGGCCAAGAAAAGAATCTTTATCAGTGGCGAGTATTGAAAAAATCTTGGGGAGTAGTATTGAAGCCTGAGCTGTGGAGAGGCTGTGAGGACAGAGAGGCAGAGACCCCTTCCATGAAGTCTCAGGAAGTGGAAAGGCCAGGCCAGGTGGGGCGAGAATGAGAGGGTCTAGGCTGATTCCCAGGGTTCTACCTGCAGGAGGGAGTGCGGGTAATCTGGTGTAGGAGGGAATTGTGTGCCTACTCTCTCCCCCACCTAAACCTACCTTCAACCACATTGCCATCGAGTAGCCAGCGTCTTGCCCCTTTTCCACACAGCGCTACTTCCTGTTTTAGCTCACCGTTCTGAACACGCTCAGCCTTTGGAGCCTAGACACCATGATGTGGCACTTAATTTTGTCTGACTGTCTTCCTTGCAGTTGTTTCTGGTAAATCACACTTGTCTCTAACTCATTTGGGATCATCTCAAGGGTAAGACTGGGTCTCATTTGGTTGTTTCCAACACAGAATCTAGCACAGGAAGGAGGCACATATGAGCTGCCCAACTTGCTGACTTGACAGTGTCCCCTGTTTTCTTTTCAGATTGTGAGAACAGTAAGTGTGGCTCACAGAAGAGCATTTTTAAAGAAATACAATCATTGGGGGTGATACCAGATTTATAATGGAGGTTCCCCCAGCAACCAAGTTTGGTGAGACCTTTGTGTTTGAGGACAGGTTAGAGACACAGCAAGAACTGTTCCCAGGGGAGGACCTGGGGGACCCTTTTCTTCAGGAAAGAGGCTTGGAACAAATGGCTGTTATCTACAAGGAGATTCCTCTTGGGGAACAGGATGAGGAACATGATGATTATGAGGGGAATTTCAGTCTGTGCTCAAGCCCCGTTCAGCATCAGAGTATCCCCCCAGGAAGCAGACCCCAGGATGATGAGGTATTTGGCCAAACCTTCCTCCAGAAATCTGACCTAAGTGTGTGTCAGATAATCCATGGTGGAGAAGAGTCCTGTACAAGAGATTGTGAGGAAACAGACAGAGGGGACTTGGGACCTAACACACCTCACAGAACCCCACCACCAGCCAAACCCTACGCGTGTCGCGAGTGTGGGAAGGCCTTCAGCCAGAGCTCCCACCTTCTACGGCACCTGGTGATCCACACCGGGGAGAAGCCCTACGAGTGCTGCGAGTGTGGGAAGGCCTTCAGCCAGAGCTCGCACCTTCTCAGACACCAGATCATCCACACTGGGGAGAAGCCCTACGAGTGCCGGGAGTGCGGGAAGGCCTTCCGCCAGAGCTCAGCCCTCACGCAGCACCAGAAAATCCACAGTGGGAAGAGGCCCTACGAGTGCAGAGAGTGCGGGAAGGACTTCAGCCGGAGCTCCAGTCTCAGAAAACACGAGAGGATTCATACAGGAGAGAGACCTTACCAGTGTAAGGAGTGTGGGAAATCCTTCAACCAGAGTTCAGGCCTGAGCCAGCATCGGAAAATCCACACCCTAAAGAAACCTCACGCGTGCGATCTCTGTGGGAAAGCCTTTTGTCACAGGTCACACCTCATCCGACACCAGCGGATTCACACCGGGAAGAAGCCTTACAAATGTGAAGAGTGTGGCAAGGCCTTCAGCCAGAGCTCCAATCTCATCGAGCACCGGAAAACCCACACTGGCGAGAAACCCTACAAATGCCACAAGTGTGGCAAGGCCTTCAGCCAGAGCTCCTCACTTATCGAGCACCAGCGGATCCACACCGGGGAGAAGCCCTACGAGTGCTGTCAGTGTGGCAAGGCCTTCTGCCACAGCTCGGCGCTGATCCAGCACCAGCGGATCCACACCGGCAGGAAGCCCTATGCCTGCGAGTGTGGCAAGGCCTTCCGACACAGGTCGGCCCTCATCGAGCATTACAAAACACACACGAGAGAGAAGCCCTATGTGTGTAATCTGTGCGGCAAGTCCTTCCGGGGGAGCTCGCACCTGATTCGGCATCAGAAAATTCACACTGGGGAGAAGCTGTAGAAGGAGGAGCCTGCACCAAAGCTTGGAAGCCTTTGCCAGATGGGGAGGCGAGCTAGAAGAGAGAACTGGCTTTCAGTCTTCTCATTCCCATGTTTGACTCCCAGAATCCAGAAGAAGAATAAACGTCAAGTGAGGGAAAGTGGTTAAACCCGGGAAAATGGCAGATTAATTCTTTAAGTCAGGCTGTAGTCTGACACTCTTAGAAGGCAGAAACCCTGCTCACAGTCCCAATCAGCTGAAGAAAAGTGAATTCAAAAGTAGATATGGCAGCAGCAGAATGGAATTATCTGCCTGGGTCGGGCATTGGTGGGGACAACCAGAACAGATTAACAGAGCAAAGGAAGGTTTGGAAGGATTGGTTTGGGGTCGGGGGTGAGGGTGGTGAGCCCCTGGGCATGGTCTCTTAGCCCTCTCATTAGCATGAGGGCAGTTTCTGTCAGATGGTTCTGTCACAGGAGGGTAGAGGTTTGGTCCTGTGACCACAGGATGTTTGAACATCTGGCAGTGACTCAGTGGGGGTACAGGGCACTATTGCCCTTTGGGAATAACTCCTCCCTGAGACCCAGTGCCCCCAAGACCACAGTGTACCTTGGACATCATTAGGGCCCATATCTGGTCTTGCAGCTGTGCAGCCTCCTGTTTTTGCACCCTGGTGTCACTGGTGTCAGGGGATGTGGGAAGCAGGGTGGTTTGGTAGAGGAGGCCCCGGTGTAGTCAGAAGGTCCAAGTTCAAGTCCCAGTTCCTCCTCCCTGTGTGACCTTGAGCAAGTCCCATACCCTCCCAAGGTCCTGTTTCCCATCTGTGAGATGGGGGTAGTGGAACCTGCTCACACACCTCTAAGGGTTGGTGCAAGGTTCACATTCATAACAAGACCACATGTGAAAGTGCTTTGGCAACTGAGCAGTCACAGGTGACCCCAAGTGACCCCTGCCCCATCCAGAGGCATGTTCCCCATAGACCAGAGAAGCGTCCCTGTTCAGTTCCTGAAACAGCAGGGCTTGTAGCAAGCCCTCTCGTTAAACGTGGCTTTCCTTCATTCCCTCCAGATTGCATCCTGGGCTGCGTTTGCCTGGTGACATGGTCCCACACCCAGACGCTTCCTCTTGGATGCCATCCCAAGTCTCCCTTGGCAACAGTGTCATCCAAATTCCAATATTCTGTCTGCCCTTCCCTCCTGCCAACTGGAGTTTACCTGGGGATTGTTTAAAAAGTTCCATTGCTTGCGTCCTGCCTGTATCAATTCAGTGGGCATCCCCAGAACTGGGGCCCCAACAGGGGTAGGTTTTTAAAGTTCCCCAGATGATTAGACTGTCATAGCATGTGGCCAGGCTGTGAGCTCTGTGCAGGGCTTTCATGCAGTCCCCGACAGCTTCCAAATGTCATCCCACTCGCTCTGACGGAGCTTGAAGGCTATTGTGTCTCATCTTCCCACCTTCAGGGCTCTAGGAGTGGTCTCAGGCAGTAACATGGTTATCTGGCCTATTGGCAAGTGTTTGTCCCAGGCCACGGGGGTCTCTTTAGTGTTGGGTCCCCCCAGGCTCCTCAGAGCTTGTAGAGAAATAGCAGTCTGAGCTGTTTTAACATTTTCCAAAAGTTTACGGCTGGAATCACATGAACTCATTGTGGTAATGCTGGTTATTTCAGCTGATCAGAAGCTCAGCATGGCAGTTATGTATAATTTTGATGAACATGGAAAAGCCATGGGATAATGCTGGTTATTTCAGCTGATCAGAAGCTCAGCATGGCAGTTATGTATAATTTTGATGAATAAACATGGGAAAGCCATAATTGTTACTTAGTAAGTGGGTCTTGGTAGGTTAGAGATTTCAAAACACGGATATGATGGGCTGGAGAGATCACAGTGGAAATCCCGGCCATTCCTCTGCCTAGCCCCTGTCTTTGCTGCCTGAGTATGTGAAACATTTAACCAGCAGTTCAGTGTCCTCAGGACCTGCAGCACAACCAGCTGGAACAACTGGGCAGTGCGCTGGGTATTGCCTGCAGGTGGCTGGCACCAAGGGTCTCAGTCATTCATCAGAAGTGAAGAGAGAATGCTGAGACACACTTGGGACAGCAGGTGGTATCCGGCTGGGGGACCTCGAAAGATCTACCTCCTCTTCACCCCAACCCTATTTCAACCTCAGCCTTGGCCAGGCCGATCCTTACTGGGCAAATGTCTGTTACCTACCTTTGCTCTCTCCCTCTCCATCCCTTTGGTACCCCAGCCAAATCGATTTCTTAAAGCATCACTTTGCACATCACCGCTCTCCTTAAAACCAGCTTTCAGGATCTTTTCTGCCCATAACCCCTCATTTCAGCCAATCTGGTTCACCTCTGAACAAGCCACATGGAGTTTAGGCCGCCCCCTGCTGGATGCCCTCTTCATTTACTCTCAGCTTCCTATAATTCACTTTTTGCTGTTCTCACATTTTGGAATATGCACTTTCTTTCTCCTTCCTCCCTGTCTTTCCTTTTCTTCTTTTTATGTAACACGGGGATTAAGACACCTCCCCCCAAGGGTTAACAGATACTCACATAAATATGTTAAGACCAGATAATTTTTTTTTGAAAGTATGAGCAGAGCCTCATTCCTTCTGTTCAAAGTCTTTCACTGTTTTATTATGTATTTTAAAAAATCCTTTTGTTTTATTTAGATCCTCAAACTGTAAAGTTATAAGTTTGTCCCTGGTAATACTTTAATTTACTTGTTTGTTTTTGTTGTCTTACATATTTTCCCCTTCTTATTGCAGTGGTTTGTTTAGATGTTGAGTGTTGTAAAAATCCAACTCTTGGTTTTGTTTACTAATCTAATTATTTTGTCAAAGTATATGTATTCTTTTTTATTGGCTTAATACCTTATAATTCTCTGGTTATTTAGATATAGTTAATCATATTTTTAATATTTCTAGTAAATGTAGGAACTTTGGTCCATCATTTTTTTCTTACAGTTGCCTCTTTGCACTCCATAGGTTTTGACATGTGGTATTTTTTTTAATCGTATTAGAAATTTCCTTTTGGCCCAAGTGTTATTGTTTTTTAATATTTCCAAGTGATGAATGCTTAGGTCATTGCTGCTGCTTATGTACTGTGGTGTCAACATTTCTAAGTGTCCACAGAACTTCTTTGGGCCAGAATATATTATCGATTTTTATAAAGCATTTATGTAGTCTCACAAATGTGTTTTTATTCCACTAGTTCTATTTGTTAACTCAGTTTTTTATTATTTTATTCAAATGCATAGTTTCTCTAACTTTTGTTTACGTCAGGTTCTTAACCTGGCATCTATGAACTGCCTAGGAGTCTGAGAATGCAGGGGTTTCAGGGGTTGTGGAACCCTAGGGATGGAACAAAGTGTGTGTATGCATGAGTGAATTGTTCTGGGAGAGGGGTCTGTAGCATTCATCATATTTTGAAAGGGCTCTGTGACCCCAAAACAGTTAAGGACATGCATTTACCTGATAAAATTATAGTCCAATTTTTTGTGTTTTTTCTTTATGTATTTCTATTTCACTTTTGCTTTCTGTGTCTTTTTTATGTATATTGTTATGTTCGTCATGCAGTTTTCTGAAAAGTTATTTTGAGAAATAGGGGCATAAATTATCAATAAACGAGTCTCATGATATATGGGGCATACATATTTAATAGTGATATATTGAAAAACTGTGCCTTTCAGTACCTTTTTTGCCTCTTTTAATACTTCTAGCTTAAAAACATCTCTTTTCAAATATCATAATTGAAGCCCCTTACTTTTCTTAAATTTACATCTGCAAGGTAGAGTTTAGCTCAGCATTTTATTTTTTAAATTTGTAATGTTTTGCTATATCTCTGTAACTGATAAACAGCAAATCGTTGGATTTTGTTTCTGGTTCTTTCTGTAATTCTTTTTCTTATTATAAGAAGTTCTCCCTTCATTAATGTTATTATTGACCAAGGCATACTTTATTTTTTCATCTTAATATATATATTTTTTTGTCCTTTTTGAGACTGGCCGCACCATGCTCAGCCAGTGAGCGCACCGGTCATCCCTATATAGGATCCGAACCCGCGGTGGAAGCGCTGCTGCGCCCCCAGTGCCGCACTCTCCCGAGTGCGCCACGGGCTTGGCCCTCATCTTAATATTTTAATATATATTAACTCAACCCAAAAAGGCCATGCTCATCTTCCCCACCTCCTCTCCATCTCTATGAGTTATTAACTACACGTGGAGTGTCATTTCTGGCTAGACTAGAGGTCTGCCATTGGGCCCACCTGTTCCTCCCTGTCTCTGTCCTCTTTGTCACATTTGGGGTCAGTGCCAGGCTCTGCCTTGAGCCCACTCTTCAGGACACAGCCTCTGGCTTCACTGATCTCAGCTGTAACATGGAGAAATGATGCCACTTCACAGCCTCGTGGGGCGGAGAGATATAAGGAATGCAAATGTGCTTGAACCACAAGATGCAATTAATTATTACACTTTTAGTATTTTGAAATATTTCTTTAATTTTCTGTTCTTACTCTCAAAGTTCTTTCGACATAACTTCAAACGTTACTATTGTGCTTTACCTTTTAGAAGACGCTGTCAGATGTAGCGAAGAACTAAACATCGCGGATCTGTCAGGTCTGTTGCACCCTCCCCTAGTGAACCTCTACAGTCATTTGAAAAGGGGCGGTCCCGATCTCATCCTCCATTCCTATCACCTGTCTGTCTTTAGCCAGTTTTCCCCTCCATGTCCTCCTGACACGGCCAGCATCTCCCCCAGGGATAGAAGGGAAGTATTGTCACAGCTGTAAAGGCTCAAGAAGAGAGTCACTTCTGGCCACTTCTGTTGCAGATGGGGAAACTGAGGCCAATGACTTGCCCAAGATGTGTGTCTGTTTAGTGTCAGGTCTACCCAGCAGCCATGGGAAAGAACAATTCGGGATGTTATGCTGGAGTTCTGGCCAGTTGCTACCAGACTTTTCAAAGGCAGCAAGTGGGTTTAGTCACCACGGGCCAAGGCCAAAGTGAAAACCAAATGGCCTTGGTCCACTTAGAGTTGCTAAGATCTTGGGGACAAGTGGACATTCACCAGCATAACAAGGTTGATAGATGTATTTGCCAGAGTTCTGATGCATCAACTTACTGGGGGTGGGGAAAGAGAAACCCTTTTGTGGAAAAATTACCCAAGCCTCAGTATCTGATAACTCAGGAATCCAATCCAGAATGTTGACTGTGGAATTTGGGCACAAGGTGGTGGAGGATCTTGACCCAAAATGCCATGTGTGGACCATCCTTGCTACACCAGAGGCCAAACACTTGCCTGGTCAAAATGCTGGGGAGGGGCATGTTCTGGAGACCTTCCAATGTTTGCCTCCTCACTAGCTTTTGGCTCTTGTAGGTATCTCTGTTGACTGCAATCGCCTGGCCTTCCTCTATGTGCCTCCCTTATGGTTCACCTCCCTTGGGTGGGGGGATGGCGGG
>NW_007726535.1:155478-159310 GCF_000696425.1 Galeopterus variegatus | reverse complement strand
TGGGGGATGGGGGGGGTTGGGGGCAGTGTCTAGAGCGCCCTCTGGTGGCGGCCCATAAGCACTTGAAAGGCACTTATGAGATCTCCCCAAACCCAAGAGGGTCTTGTTGGCTTTAAATCCCTGCTTCCCCTTGCCACTGCCATCAGCCAGGCTAGCTCACCTTCCCTCTGGAGATGGCCAGAAGCACCTCTGCTTCTTCCCTCTGCACCTCACTTAGGTCTTCCAGCTCCTGGGACTCCAGAAGTAAGAGAGGGGGTCACAAGTAGCCAAGCAGTAATGTGGTCTCTACGTAGTCCTCACATCGTCCCATCTCCCAGAAAAATCTCATGTGGTTCTGGACTGATCTGCTCCCAGGACCATGGCACCTTCAAAAGCAAAGGGCTCATAGTGGGGGTGGTTGGGGACACAGTTCCCCTCTTGGAGGCTGGTGAGACTTTATAAATGGGTCTTACAAATGGGAGTCATCCTAAGGCTTGAAGCCTCTCCCTCCTATCAGTGACCCACCCAGGAGACACTCAGTGTGAGCCTCCCTCTGCCCATCTTCCTTTCCTGGAGGGGTGGGAACTGCGGGTCTCACTGCCCACCATACTCCCACTGGGCTGTGGAGTAGGCCCCCCCCACCAGCATCTGCATTGAGAACAAGCCATTTTCCCCTGCCTGTTTTGCACACTGATGCTGTTTCTCAGCCCTCTTTCTATTTCCTGTTCTTTTCCCTAGTCTGCTGATCTCAAGCCAGGAATTGGACACCTCCTCCTCCTCTACCTTCTCATTCACTGATGCCCCAAGTCCTGCTCCTTAATAGCACTTGATTCTACCTCCTTCTCTCATCTGACTGCGCCCACCTTAGTTGAGGCTGCTGTCATCCCCCTGCACGGCCTCCTCCCTGACCTGACTTCCCTTCCATCTTTTTTTGGTTTAGCAGCCAGTGACCTTTCTACCCTGCAAGTCTGATGGGGTCACTCCTGTCCTCAAATGCCCCCATTGAGTCCCTAGTAAGCCTAAGCATTGAAGCCAGCCTGCAGGCCCTTCCTGATCTGACCCTAACATTCCCCCCACCCTGCCCAGGCCCTCCATGCTCCAGCCACATTGAGCTGCCTAAACATGCTTTCCTCAGGAGGGAAGGATGTCGCCTGGGAAATACCCCTCTCCTACCCACAGAAGGAACATGGGCTGAAGGTGTAGTGTAGTGAGTCCTATTCCCGGGTTAGCTTCTCTGAGAAGGCCTGTTCTTCCCTGCGCCCCTTCCCAGCCCTTTGCTGTATTCTGCGTGTCAGGTGCTGTTGAATTAGGGAAGAAGGCCAAGTTTGGGGTCAGGGCCGGCACTTTGGTTACTGGAGAATGAGAAAAGAGAAAGGGTCCAACTGTGACTATCTTCTTCTGTTTCACTGTTACGCTTTCATTTCATCTTAACACTTGGCATATTTACATATTTCCTAAAAACAGTTATTTTACAAGTATCCCAGCCATGGTTTTACCTGAGCCCCTGTCCTCCACAACCTAGTTCCTGACCAGGGCACCCCAGGCCTTGGGCAGACCCTAACAGTGGCCTAGGTTTGTCTGCCCTTGGTTTCCTCCTGGTTTCATGGATGCTGGGGTCAGCAGGAATTTTGAGGGAAGACTGGTCCATAACAGTGAAGTGGGAAGAGTTCAGAGTCAATTTCAAGATTACAGCAGGAGACCTTGTCATTTCCTGTTCTCAGACAGTGAGAAAGCTGGCAGGAGCCCATTTTCTTGTAGTACATGGAGGAGGGGCAATAAGCAGGAGAGAGGAAAAGAGCCAACCAATCCATTAGGACAAAGGAGAACAGGGTTGGGGGAGCCCTCATCTGAGACCCGACACAGTCCCCGAGTGTGTAAGTGTGTGGCAGGAGGCCACCAGGGGTCACTGCAAGCATACCTGGGGCTGAGCTGCCGGGAGCAGGACCCCACGCTCCTGCCTGGGGCTCATGGGTCTCCTTCGTCCCTTTGCCTCAGGCATTCTGCAGGCCTGAAGCCTGGAACCGCCCAGGGGAGGCCAGATCCAGCTCGGGGACTCCTATGGCTGCATGGGTGCTACCAGACTTTTACTCATCTGTCTGTAATTAATGGAGTAAGTGGACCAGGAACGAGAAAGGC
Source organism: Galeopterus variegatus (assembly GCF_000696425.1). NCBI lineage: Eukaryota > Metazoa > Chordata > Mammalia > Dermoptera > Cynocephalidae > Galeopterus > Galeopterus variegatus. Next base: position 157,195 of record NW_007726535.1, on the reverse strand, counting down.
TGGAGACAGTTAACTTCATGGCCATCCGTGGAGCAGAGTGTGCTCCAAGTACAGAACACATTCTTTTGTTCAAGCACATGTGGAAAGAAAAGTGCACATATGCTGGGCTATAAAGAAAGTATTGGCAAATATCAAAGTGCTGAAGTGCAGGTTATGTTCTCGGTGTAAAACGCAATGGTGCTAGAAATCATAAAAACTTAACCCCTTGCCAAGATTTATGGGTCTGGGAATCTACCAGCAAAAGTTGCTTCCCATCCATGCAACTCTGGGCTCTTCTGGCTTAGAGGTTTTAGTTCCCAGGAGAGAAATGCTTCCACCAGGGGCACGATGAGAGGCTGTCCCCTGGCCACTCTGTGCTCTTCATGTGTTGTTCATGAGAACAAGAAGTGTGGGTGATCGAACCTGACTCTCAGGGTGTTGGGGTGTTGCTGCGCAGTGGGGGCCTGGGACACTCAGAGCCTCAGGGTGTTTTCACGTCCTTTGATAAAAGTTACTGCAAACTATGACCACCTAATTCAGGTAGGAGTGCGAATGGCCCAGACCCTGAGGAATGAAAGTTTGCATCACCCCACCAGACAAGTCACCCTGACCAGCTGAGGTGCCTGCTGAGGGCAAAGAGAGTACTGAACACCAGCTGCGACCGCGTGAGTGGTCACAGAAAAGAGGACTGCAGCAGTTACAGTACTTGTTCTTTGTTTTTATGTGAATGTGTTTGCATTTAGAGCATCCCCCTCCCATTTCTCTAGGACCTAACAAAGATTTGTTAAAAGTGGTTAACCTTCTATTTCGGTATATATGTTTCAGGATATCAAAGGTGTGTGTGTGAACCAGCTAGGAGAGGAATGAACATCACCTACAGATGGATGAAGCCTTCTATTTCGGTATATATGTTTCAGGATATCAAAGGTGTGTGTGTGAACCAGCTAGGAGAAGAATGAACATCACCTACCTACAGATGGATGAAATGATATATAGACTTGAGTTCTCTTTCTGGGGGAGGGTTAGCATGTTTTTGGTTATGCAAGCATAGTTGTAGCAATCTTAGGTGGAAACATGATTTTGTTGTTGTCTTTATTTGGAAGTTAATATGGTTAAAGGAGGTGTGTGGAAATGCAAATTGACAAAGGTGGGCTGTAGTGATTTTGTATTGGATCAGCCTGGCTAAACTGGAACCAAGTTTTCCAGAATCCCCTTGCCTGTGTAATTTTGGGTTAGAACTGGCCAAAAAAGAAGTTTGTGAGATACATGGGTGGCAGGAAGGAAGTGACAACCATTACTCACTGCCGGCCATTGTGATTGGACACAGTGCGACAGATGCAGAGGTGCTGGTGGCCTGGTGGCCAGGACACAGAGAGGGTAAGGTGAGAAGGCATCCAGGGCCTCACTCTCAGGGATGTGCAAGTGAGACTCAGCATCTAAGAGTGAGTGCCTCCTTAAATGTTGGCCCTAGGCGCCTGCTCAGCACACAGTAGGGCTCCATGTGTGCTTGCTGTCCCTGCTCTAAGGAGGAAGGCAGGCTCAGGTGTGACCTGAAAGAAGGAAGAACTTCTGAACTGACTTTTCTGCTGTGTGCTGGGCCCACCTGCTGTGTGCCTTCCCCACTTGTTACAGAAAACCAGAGCTGCACAGTGGGTAAAGTGGTTAAAACAAAGTTTATTCAGGAACTTTGCAGTGGGGGTTAGAGACCTCAGTATAGAACTGGGCTCAACTCCAAATA
>NW_007726535.1:144359-154982 GCF_000696425.1 Galeopterus variegatus | reverse complement strand
ACTTCTGAACTGACTTTTCTGCTGTGTGCTGGGCCCACCTGCTGTGTGCCTTCCCCACTTGTTACAGAAAACCAGAGCTGCACAGTGGGTAAAGTGGTTAAAACAAAGTTTATTCAGGAACTTTTGCAGTGGGGGTTAGAGACCTCAGTATAGAACTGGGCTCAACTCCAAATACAGCACGGACAAATGGGACTTATAGCCAAGCAGCAGAGTGGAGGTCGTTGGATGGAAAATTACTAAGTGGAAACAACAGGAGTGTATTACCTCCGTTTCTCTTGCTTATAACAGAATACCTGAAACTTGGTAATTTATAAAGAAATAGAATTTATTTCCTACAGTTTGGAGGCCAGGAAGTCCAAGGTCCAGGGAACACATCTAGTGAGGGCCTTGTTCTTGGTGGTGCCTCTCTACAACAACACAGGTATCACATGGCAAGAGATGGCATGAGCAAGAGAGAGTTAACCTCTTACTTGCCCTTCTTGTAAAGCCGTCAGAACCATGCCCATTACTCCACGAAGGGATCAGTCCATTCATGAGGGCAAAGTCCTCACAATCTAATCACCTCTTAAAGGCCCCACCTTTCAAATACGATAACTGGATTTCCCACACTCTTAACACTGTTACAATGGGGGTGAAGCTTCAATGAGTTTTGGGGGGACATTCAATCCACAGCATGGAGTACGGGGGATTCTGGCTCAACTGACCTGACAGGATTCTTGCTGAAGGCAGGCCAGGGTGATTAGATATCACCTGGAGGATGGTGGAGGATGAGGAACCCACTGAGATATCAAAGGTGATCAGACTTTGAGGGTGGGGAACTCTGGCTAAACGAACTTAGCAGGATTTTTGCTAAAACGGGGCAGTGAAGGCCCAATAAGGATGGACACTGAAGCCAAAGGTCAAAGCCTAGTTGAGAAGAAGATTTAGAGGAACATGACTAAAGTTTGGTCAAGAAGGCAGTCTTTGTCAAGCTCCAAATACAGGTGGGAGACCCTGGGTTTCCATGAGCCCTTCCACTGGAAGCCTTGGATGTGGTTCCTGCTGTGTTTTTCCAGAGTTCTGCCAAATGTGTTTTCCTTGTTGGAATATTTGCTTGGTTCTTGGGCTGTGCTTGCTCAGGAATCTCCCCTGTCCCTGGCCTGGCGGTATGGTCAGCTGCCTGTCCTAGGCCTAAGGCCTCCACCAACCTCTCCCCAGCTTGGTCCCAGTCACTGGTCCAGGACCAGGGCCAGCGTAGAAAATAGTTGAAAGTGGGCTGGCTGGTTAGCTCAGTTGGTTAGAGTGTGGTGCTGATGACACCAAGGTCCAGGGTTCAATCCCTGTATTGGCCAGCTGCCAAAAACAAAACAGACAAGCAAAACAGTTGAAAGTAAACAAATGGACAAAGATACCATAAAGTTCCTACCCGAAAGAAAACTGGTACAGTTATGTTGATATCAGACAAAAGAAACTTTAAGGCAAAAAATACCTGAAACGAATAGGGTTGTTTTATGCTAATAAAAGTTTTATTTCATCAGGAAGGTAACAGTTTTAAATTTGTATACACCTAATAATGTAGTCTCAAAAAACATAGACCAAAAAACTGATTAAACTACAAGGAAATATAGAGAAACTCACAATCCTAAGGGGAGATAAAAAGACTAAAATCAAAAAGGAAATAGAAAATTGGCAGACCATAATTGGCCTGACCCAATGGACTTATATATAGAACATTGCATCCAACAAACTGTACAGTACATAGAGGGAACCCTAATATAAAATTAAGTTAACAATAATATATCAAATTGATTCATAATTGTAACAAATGTACCACACTAATATAACTTATCAATAATAGGAGAAAACTCTGTATGTGGGTGGGGAGAGGGTATCTATACTTTCTGCTCAATTTCTCTGTAAAACTAAAACTGTTATAAAAATAAAAAGAGATTAAAAAAAAGAACATTGCATCCAACAGTAACAGTTTATATATTCTCTTCAGAGACAAGAATAGACAAAGAACATTGACACACATAGACCATCTATTAGGCTATAAAGTAAGTCTCTGTAGAGCAAATTTCAAAAGACTGAAATTATCCAGAGTATGTTCCCTAAACACATACAATTAAGCTAGGAATCAATAACAAAGGTATAACGGGAACATCCTTATATGTTTGGAAATTTAGGAATACATTGACAAATAATCCAACAGTTGGAGAACTCAAAAATGGAAATTAGGTAACATTTTGAACTGATTGGTGATGAGCCTACTACATAAAAATGTGTCAGATGCAGCCAATCAGAACACAGAGGGAAATTAATAATCTTGAAATGTGTGTATTGGGGGCCGAGCCATGGTGCAGTGGCGCTCCCGCCGCGGGTTCGGATCCTGTATAGGGATGGCCAGTGTGCTCACTGGCTGAGCGCGGTGCAGCCGGTCTCAAAAAAAAGGACAAAAAAAAAAAAAAAAAAAAGAATACAAAGATGATTGTGAGGCATCTCTTATACCACAAAGTGATCACCCTAGATAACTTACACTCTAGTTCTTTTATTTAGTCTTTATTTATCTTTATATATTTATTTAACTTCAACGTTACAAACTGTTCAACTAGTATGGTGAGTAACCAGGAGTCTGGACAGCACCTATATAGGTGCTGCCATCTATGAACTTCTAAAATGTTATTCTAGTAACTTCTTAAACTAGATTAATTTATACGAAAGGATAAAAGCCTACCTAAAACCAAAACGCTGAATTAATGAATACTTGTAAAAAGAAATATGTTTTGGTTCTTTAAGTAAAATTATAATTTCTAACTAAGTATTTCCAAAGAAAACAATTTTAAGAGGCTTTTTGCTTAAAGTTTTGTTTGTTCATGCATAGGCTAAAATTCTCACCTTACTGACGTACACACCTAGAAACTACTTTCTTCACAGGACTGTACAAAGTTAAGCCCAGTCCAGATTCGACTCTCTCCAATTCTGTAATGGTACTACTAGTAACCTAATAATTCCCTCTATACCTTCCTCCTTACCACCAAACTCCACATTTATTCAGGGTGGCAAAATCCCCTGTTCCACATAATGGATACTGCTCAGTTAATATCATTCCTCTTTGTTAGATAAGTGTGTTCTGAGCCTTCCTTGTGGCCATGTGACCGAGTCCCAGCTAAAGAGAAGAGAAAATTTCTTGGGGAGCTTCTGGGAAATATATTTTCATTCCTAATAAGAGAGGCAAGATCATTTCAAAATGTCTAGAGTCTTTTTAATATCACCAATGTTCATTCTGCAGTGGTAATTCCCACAACTCAGGTCAACACACACTTCACATTCAAGTATGTACAGACTATATATTATACTTCTTTCAGGGCCCTTGCAGTGTGGGTAAACATCAGAATGTAAACTCCATAAAGGCATGCACTGCTTCATTTGACTAATATTTACTGAACGCCTATTATGTGCCAGGCCCTGTGCTGGGCACTGGAGTAATGAGCAAATCAAAATCCCTGCTGCTAAAACATAGTTGGTACTCAGTAAATACTTAAAGAATTGCAAATTCAAATGATTACTGAACTAAGACACTGGTAGAATAAATCATTTATACATGTTTGTTTTGTTTTGTTTTTTGTGGGGTTTTTTGGCAGTTGTCCAGTACAGGGATCAAACCCTGGATCTTGGTGTTCTAAGCACCACACAGTAACCAACTGAGCTAACGAGCCAGCCCCAAATAAACCACTTTTAAAGTATGGCTGAAACTAATATTCAGATAATTTTATATATTGTACCTAATAGACAAAACAGTTTTTGTTATACACCAAAAAATATATGTATATTTTGTACCAGAGAATGTTTAATGTGAAAAATATTGGCAGGCAATCATATTTATTACAAGCAAACTGAAGAATTTCCAATTTTTCCACAAAAAATATATATATGAAAATTGAAAAGGAATGTGTTCCTTCATTATTAATTTTGCTATACCTCTAACGAATATGTCTAAAGTAAGTACACTAAAACACTAAATGAGGATTTAAATCAAAATTCAAAAAGGGATTTCTGGCAAAAAAAGAAAAAAGAAAGAAAAACTTTAAAGAGGTTAAAAAAGGAAAGTGGAGTTCAAAAATAAAATAATGAACATTTCTAATTATTCATGGATTTTGATATTCTTCTTCTCCTATTCTCCCTCCAATTACCATGATCTAGAAGAACAGGCCATATGGCTAATTTTGACATCTAGTAGGCTGGTTTAAAACTCTCAGATTTGATCAAATTTATATTAAGCAATAAGGGAGTCTGGCTATGAGACAGTTTAATATAAAATGATCATAGAGAGACCAATCAGGGACACTAACATAGTTTAACTATAAGAGCTCAGCTACAGACAATAAGACAAAAACATGAAATAAAGGCTCCAAATGTTTTTGAGCTTCTTAGCTCAAGGTTAAGAAACTGACCACAAACCAAAAAGACCCAAAAGTTCTAACTGGACCTAGAAAGTTCATGTCTTTGGGCCAGCCCGGTGGCGCACTCGGTAGAGTGTGGCGCTTGGGAGTGCGGCGGCCCTCCCGCCGAGGGTTCGGATCCCATATAGAGACTGGTCCGCTCACTGGTTGAGCGCGGTGTGGGCGCGACACCAAGGGTTGTGATCCCGTTGCCGGTCGCGGTGCGGGCACGACACCGAGGGTTGTGATCCCGTTACCGGTCACAAAAAAAGACAAAAAAAAAAAAAAAAAGAAAGAAAGTTCACGTCTTTACCTCAGAAATAGCAACCCACGTGCTCATCTCAGTATAGGTAGCCCCCCAGAAAGGAAGATCACTGCGAGGGAAGGTTTGAAAACTCCATAATAACCACAATAAAGAGAAACCAGAAAGACAGGTCAATGAAAGGAGATATCAAGTGCACATATATACATACCAGGAAAAAGAGGCAGCATCACACTGGACCAAAACAAGTCTGACAGTCTACACTTTCCCCCCATTAAGTTCCTTGTTACCTTAGATGTGATACTGTGTCTACAAATTCTCTGGCACATGAACTCTTGAGAAACAAATGAAAGCAACATAAAAGCCAATTAAATTTCATTAAAAGCAGATTACTCTCTCTCGAAGATGAAAAATCAACTGAAGCTGAATACTGAGTATAACCAAATTTGTCCTACCCAAAGTTTAGCAGTTATTATCTTGAAAAGGATCACTCAGCTAAAATCGACAGAGGAACTGCCTTAGGTTGAAATGTCCCCCCAAAACTTAATCCCCATGTAGCTGTTGAGTAGGAAATCAAGGTAATTGAAAGGTGAAACATTAAAGAGGTAATTAGATTGTAGGACCATGCCTAGATTATAAATGGTGGTCATGGGCATGGTTCTGAGGGCTTTAAAAGGAGAGTAAATAAGGAGTTATCTCTCTCTGCCACCTGTTCTGCCATCTTCTGCCATGTGAGACCCCTGTATTCCTGTAATGCCACCACCAAGGAAGACTCACTAGACTTGTTCCCTGGACTTTGGACTTGCCAGCCTCTGAAACTGTAAGCAGTAAATTTCATTTTCTTATAAATTACCCAGTTCCAAGTATTTTGTTATAAGTAACAGAAACGGACTAACACAGGTGCCTAGATGAGAACTCTCAGGTATTTGACTTTGTTTTATCTCTTCATCAGCTGGGCAAGATATTTCTCCGAAAAATGAACAACAAAACTCACAGGCTGGTGAATGGCAACTAGTGAGATAATAAACTAGACTAACCATAAAAATCAGACTCAACTTAAATTGCATAGTCTACTGCTTACTAGCTCAGTTTCCTTATATGTTAAATAGGGAATATATTGGAGGGTTGTTGTGATAGCTTACATATAATACAGCAGAATACAAACAGCAGGTATCTAATAAATTTTATTTATTAGAATACTAGAAATATGTCTAAACACTCCTATTCTCATGCAACCATGTCTCCCCATCTAAGGAAGTTAGGGTCATAAATTTTAGAGGCTACTCACTACAACTCTCAAATGTATGGAAAGTTTAATAAAAAATTTTAAGTAGTTAACTTACCCCTAAAAATGGGAGAAAATCAAGGTGTATCAATGATCAATACCAGATCAAAAGTAACTGGCCAGTCCTAGTAAGGAAGGCCTCAGAGCCAGACTGCTGGGTTTGAGTCCCATGTATTTATCCTACTTGCTGTGTGGCAAGTTAAATAACCAATTTATGCCTCAGTGTCCTCATCTGTAACATGGAGACATCAACAACAATACCTATCTTGTATCAGTATATATCCCATAGTTACCTTGATAATGTAATCAATAAATGCATGTAAAAGTTCACAGCATAGTAAGCCCTCAAAGAATATTAGTTCTTATTGCTTTAATAAACCCCTTACTAGAATGAATGTTTACTGTTTCAAAGATGATTCCTGGGCTGGCCCGTTGGCGCACTCGGTAGAGTGCGGCGCTTGGGAACGCGGCGGCGCTCCCACCGAGGGTTCGGATCCCATATAGAGACCGGTCCACTCACTGGTTGAGTGCGGTGCGGGCGCAACACCGAGGGTTGCAATCCCGTTGCCGGTCGTGGTACGGGCGCGACACTGAGGGTTGCGATCCCATTACCGGTCACAAAAAGAGACAAAAAGGAAAAAAAAAAAAAAAGATGATTCCCAACACATAAGGAACTGAGATGACAGTATTTTTTTCCTTACCAAGTATCCTTCTAACCTCTCCTAGCAAAGTTTCATATTACACGTTTTTTTCAAATTAAAGTACATTTTCTTATTAGCTCTTCAATGGAATGGAATAACATTGAGTTTAGATAACAACCAAAAGGCTAAAAAGGAATCATTTTGATAAACAGCCATCATCAAAAACCTTAGAATCAGCAGAAACGCACATAAACAAAGCCTTTGCCCCAAGGTACTAAGAGGCTCTGCCTCATCCCAGAGGCCTTGAGGAGAGAGCTGAGGTCTGCTACTCAAGAAGACCCTTGGGAGGCTGCCTTTTGCACAATCATTCACCAAACATTAACTCCCACTCTTCCTCCTCAAGGCCTTCACCACCAGAGAGAGAGATGATTATAAGGATGCTTTGGGGATTTTGCTGCTTTGTTTTGTTACATTAAGCACACAGGCATTTTGAAAAACTTTACATCAGAATTAAAAGATTCCTGTATTATAGACACACATGCTGTACATTTAATTCATTGGAATTTTTAAAAAGAGTCTAGGCCCTAAAAGAAGCAGATTATCAGTTATAAATGCTGAGAAACTTTAGATAGGCTACTAGCCTTCAAAATCACTGCAGACATCCATATAGGATGATCAGATAAAAACTAGTCTCTCAAGAACACCTCCCAACTCCAAGGCAATGCTGCTGCCCCTTAGGGCATCCTTGGGAAACACTGGGATGGTGAATGACTACTGCAAAACACCGAGTCATTAGGTCATGGTCTGCAAACCTAAGAAGGATGCTAAACATTTAATAACAGTGATACAAGGAACGAGTATAAGTTATTTAGAAAAAGCATTAATTATTTAGAAAACAAAACAACTCTTTAGTAGCCTTTAATATAAGTTTTTCCAGAAAAGGAGTAAATCTCTGGTTACTACTACGTTGCCAGTTTTGTAAGATTAGCACTTACCAATCCCACCTTCTAGTGGTTAGTACAAAATTATCTATATAATTTTCAATCCTTAATAATAGTGACTATGCTACTAATAGTTATGTTTTTATGTTTTATAAGACACATGTTTTCCATAAAACTACCTCTATTAATTGCTATGTTTTATAAGAAAAAATAGTTTTTACAAAATACAAAACATCTTTCGGTCTTGGACAAAACTATAATTGAAACAGACAGTGGCTCACCACAGCCACTGCCACAGCCACAGCTGTTGCAAAAGCAGCTAGACACAATAGCGGTAGCCACGGCCACCACACAGGCAGCCCACCAGACACTTGACTACAGTGACACAAGGAGAGTCACCAGTGGAGACCAGAAAAAGAAGAGATGTCTCTATCCTCAAAGCCAACTCCAGAGTAATAAAAGAAGCAACTGCTTTACCAGATGACCAGACATCAATGTAGAGATACTAGAAATACAAAAATCGAAGAAAATATGATACCACCAAAAGAACACAGTAATTCTCAAATACCAGACCATACCATAGCAGGAATCCCTTGAAATGGCTGAAAAGAAATTCTGAGCAACAAACTTAAGGAAACTCACTGAGATACAAGAAGACTCAGACAACATAAGGAAATGAGAAAAACAATCCAGGATATGAAGGAGGAAATTTACAAAGAGATTAATACCTTAATAAAGAATGTAGCAGAACTCATGGAACTGAATTCACTCAACAAAATAAAAAACATAACCAAGAGCTTAAGCAGCAGGCTAGAACTGAAGATTTCTGATCTTGAAGATAGTCTTTACAAAATAACCCAGGCAGATAAAAAAAGGAAAAAACAATTTTAAAAAATGAAGAAAATCTAAGCACACAAACGTTTGAAGCATGGGTGTTCCAGAAGGGGAGGAGAAAGCCTATTCCATGAAATAACAGAAAACTTCCCAGGTATAGGGAAAGACAAGGACCTTCAGATTCGGGCGTCTCAAAGATCCCCATACAGATTCAACCCAAAAAGATCCTCTCCGAGATACATTATAGTCAAACTGGTGAATCTCAAAGACAAAGAGAAAATATTAAAAGAAGCAAGAGAAAAGCATCAAGTCACCTATAAGGGAGCCCCTGTCAGACTAACAGCAGACTTCTCAACAGAAACTCTACAGGCCAGAAGAAAATGGGATGATATATTCAAAACACTAAAAGAAAAAAACTGCCAACCAAGAATACTATACCCAACAAGGCTATCCTTCAGAAATGAGGGGGAAATAGTGTATTTTCCAGACAAACAAAAACTTTGGGAATTTATCACCACATGACCAGCCCTACAAGAAATCCTCAAGGAAGTCCTGCGTCTGGAATCCGAAAAACAATAATCATGACCCTGAATACACAAGAAAGAACAAAACCCACTTGTAGAACAAATATGCAAATGAGAAAGAGAAAGAAACTAAATCTTACTATCAGAAAAAAACACAATGACAATGTAATAATTCCCCTGTTTTATTTCTGATTTTAGTAATTTTGGTCTTCTCTCTTTTTTTATTGGTCAATCTAGATAAAGATTTGCAAATTTTGTTGATCTTTTTAAAGAAAAAAACAGATGCCTGAAGTCATCAAAATAACCTGACAAGAATTTAAAACTTCATTATTTGAAAATTAACAATACAAAAGGTAGGCTTGAGGTAAAGAATTAGTTATTAATGTCTCTTTGAGAGGGAAATAATTTCCAATACCATCTGAAATATGCTGACACCAGCACCATTTGACATATTCCAAAGACCAGTTGTTTTTTAGGAATTTAGAGGGGGGAGGGTGTCAAGGTTGTTATTTTCACTGTTGTATTTAAACTGTTCAGAAAACAAATGAGCTTAGTTGGTCAAAACACAGCCACTCACTAGGAAAAATATCATCATAAAGGTAAAAATAACTCAAAGCACACACCCTAAATCATTAACGTGTTTTTCCTCAGTATTCTCTTACAGGATATAACATAAGAACAGTATTTATTTACAGTATAAAAGAGAATTCAACTTAGTTGTTTAAACTCACATTAAGTTCCTCCAAAATGATATTATGAAGATTGTCACAGGCTTAGCCACATCAAGTTTGGAATTTCATGACATACATACAGACAGGGCACTTAGACCTTCCTGACTTGGAAAACAAAATCCAATGCTTGAAATGGCTTAATGTCAAATTAACTATCAAAAATCTTGATCTTACTTCAAATTCCTCTCAAAGCATCTTTAAAGAAAAAAAAAATCAATACGCCATTCAAACACCATAGTACTATTCTCCCCTGAATCTTTAACAAAACGTCAAACAAATTCAGATTGCTGGACAGTTACACTTCAAAGAGCCACCTTAATGAAAATGTCTTGTCAACAAAGAGTTCAGAAACAAAGAGAGGGAAGGAATGAAGAGAAAAGGGAAGGGAGGAAGAAAAAAAGAAAAGTTTTCCTGACTTTAACAAATACTATGATCAGAAGTATCATGTAATTTTGGCCTTGGGAATTTAGACATTAGGCACACTTTGCAAAACAAATAAATAAACCTAATAAACAAACATTACTCCCATCGGTTGAGTCAACCTTACAATTTTGGAGGGATATATTTTGGAGTGGGGTGAAGTGTAAAGAAAGTATAATAATTTTTTCACTTCAAAGGATGAGTAATGCAGTTCAACATATAACTCTCTCATTTGCTGTTTTTGTTCCCCCAGATAAATACTTCATGCTCACATTTACTGTCTCATTTGCAAACATTTGCTCACTCCCTTCAGCAACTATATCTAGTACTGCACTTTTACATATATTAAGTCAACTGCGTGGATGATTTTTTTTAATCTCTTTTTGTTTCACTGAATAACTGAGGCTTGTAAATCTAAAAGCTAGAAGGAACTTTAATTTTTTTTTTTGCCTTTTTGTCTTTTTTTGTGTCCGGCAACGGATCGCAACCCTCAGTGTCGCCCCCGTACCGGACCGGGACCGGAAACAGGATCACAAACCTCGGCGTAACTCCCCCACCCCCTCCAGC